>NC_092047.1:36783871-36993030 GCF_003086295.3 Arachis hypogaea | reverse complement strand
TGCTAGTTGGATTTTAGAGTAGAATGTTGTGCTCTTGGCTTGGGAAGGTAACTTAGGAACTCTTGAGTCACTAATGTCCAAGTGATTAAGGATTGGGAGCCATTAACGCTAGATCTCACCAATCGATTAGGTGTAGAACTAGGACTTATGGACTTGGATTGACATAGCTCACTTGACTTTCCTTTACTACTAGTTAGGGGTTAACTTAGTGGGGTTGATCCTTGCCAATTCTCATGTTGTGGTTAGTGATTAGGATAGAGATCCTTAACCACCTAACCTTGCCAAGACCTTTTTAGTTGTTAGTTTATTTCCTTTACCATTTATATTTCTTGTCCATCATCTCAAAAACCCCAAAACATACCTCATAACCAATAACAAGACACTTTATTGCAATTCCTAGGGAGAATGACCCGAGTTCCAATACTTCGGTTTATAAATTTAGGGGTTTGTACTAGTGACAAACACAATTTTTGTATGAAAGGACTATTGTTGGTTTAGAAACTATACTTTACAACGAGAATTCATTAGTGGAATTCTAGACCACACAAGAGTTCCGTTCATCAAGAAGCCTCAACAAGGCTTCAATAATAATGGTGGAAGAAATAGGTTTAGCAATAGCAAGCCTTTTCCATCATCTTCTCAGCAACAAACAGAGAATGCTGAACAGAGCCTTTCTGACCTGGCAACCATAGTCTCTGATCTATCCAAGACCACACTAAGTTTCATGAATGAACAAGGTCCTCCATTAGAAATTTGGAGGCATAGGTGGGTCAGTTGAGTAAGAAGATTATTAAAACTCCTCCCAGTACTCTCCCAAGCAATACAGAAGAAAATTCCAAGAGAGAGTGCAAGGTCATAACCTTACTTGGTGTGGCCGAATGCCCAGAGGAGGAGGAGGACATGAATCCCAGTGAGAAAAGCCTCATGGGACGTCCTCTGGACAGAAAGGAGTTTTCCTTTGAGGAACCAAAGGAATCTGAGGCTCATACAGAGACCCTAGAGATTCCATTAAACCTCCTTCTGCCATTCATGAGCTCCGATGAATACTCTTCCTCTGAAGAGGATAAAGACATCACTGAAGAGCAAGTTGCTAAGTATCTAGGAGCAATCATGAAGCTGAATGCCAAGTTATTTGGTACTGAGACTTGGGAGGATGAACCCCCTGATGAGCGGAAAACGATCCGACACAAAACTCACCAGCAAGTGCACCGGGTCGCATCAAGTAATAATAACTCACGGGAGTGAGGTCGATCCCACAGGGATTGAAGGATTGAGCAATTTTAGTTTAGTGGTTGATTTAGTCAAGCGAATCAAGATTTGGTTGAGTGAATTGTGATTTGCAGAATTTAAATTGCATGAGAAGTAAAGGGAATGGGTAAATTGCATGAAATTAAAGAGAACTGAAATTTAAAGTGCTGAATCTTAAAGAACAAGAAATTAAATAGCAGAACTTAGAACGCAAGAAATGTAAATTGCAGAATATTAAATTGCAAGAAATGTAAATGGCTTGAATTGTAAAGGGAATTGGGAATTGGATTTGCAGAATTTAAATAAGGAAAAGTAAATTGCATTGATCAGACAAGTAGAAGGTAACTTGGATGAATCGGATCTAAAAACAGAAATGTAAATGAGATTGAAAAGCATTAAACAGAGGATGTAAAATTGGAATTCAGATCTCAGGACCCAAGAGACTAGATAACCAAGTCTAGATCTCAATGCCTTCCTAGATCCAACAAGAGTAATTGCAAAGGAAATGTAAATTGCAGAGAAAGTAGATGAGAGAGCAAGTAGCAGAAACTGAAATTCAATTAAGCAGAAAATTTAACAAGATCCCAAGGTGAGATTGAAACAGAAGTTCTTCAATTCTCCACCCAAGATCCGAAGCAAGAAAATTAAAGAGTGCTGGGCAAGAACAAGGAAGAAGAGAGATCAATTCTCCTCCCCAATTCCCTTTAATTAAAACAACAATGCCAAGAAATGTAAAATGAGCTCTCTACTAAGTGTACTACTCAAAACCGAAAAGAAAGCTCTCCAAAACTTAAATCCTATGCTATTTATACACTTTCTTCAAATGGTCTTCAAGCCTTCGATTGGGCCTTTGCTCTTGATGGAATTGGGTTGATAGAGGCCTTGGTTGATTGCTCTTGGAGTTTGGAGAAGAACCGAATTGAACCGGGTTTGGAATCATGAAAGCTTGAGTAAAAGTTTGAGTAAAAGTTTGAGGCAAACTTTTACTCCAACTTTTCACATCAGCCACCCTCTTTTGCTGATACCAACGTTGGGGCAAAAGTTAGGGGTCAAACTTTTGCTCCAACGTTGCCCCCTCCTTGCACACTCATGGCGCCAACGTTTGCCAAAAAGTTAGAGGCAAACGTTGGCGCAAACTTTTGCTCTCCAGGGTGTGTTGTTCATGCGCCAACGTTTGCCAAAAAGTTTGAGGCTAACGTTGGCGCAAACTTTTGCTCTCCAGGGTGTTGATTTGTGATGCCAAAAGTTTGCCAAAAAGTTTGAGGCAAACTTTTGCTCCAGCTTTTTGCCCAAAAGTTTGCACAAAAGTTTGAGGCAAACTTTTGGTCCAGCTTTTTGAACAAAAGTTTGCACAAAAGTTTGAGGCAAACTTTTGGTCCAGCTTTTTGCTCCCTGGTTCATTTTCACTTATTCCAAAAGTTTGAGCTAAAGTTTGAGGCAAACTTTTGCTCAAACTTTTTGTCCTCTCTTCCTCCTAGCCATTCCTCCTTGCTTCAACCTTTCTCCAAGCTTTCTTCACCTATCATTAATCAACCAAACACATCAAAGCTATGCTCAAAACCATGAGATATTCATTCTTTCATAATATGTGACAATTATAGCATAAAACCTCATGAAATTGCATGAATTCATACATGGTTGATTAAATCAAAGGAAACATGAAAATCTACCCAATTGGCTTGCTTATGGCTCAAGAAAGTGCATAATTCAATTGAAAACAAAAGAAAAAGGCTAGTGAAACTAGGCTAAGATGACTTGTCATCACAACACCAAACTTAAAGCTTGCTTGTCCCCAAGAAAGAAATGATTTATTGAGAAGAAAGAATGAAATGGAAGAGGATGTTCATGCTAGTAGAGTGTTATTGGTAGTTCATGGGGTTTTATGTGGATATGTAAACACTCACCTCTTATTGACTCTTAAGCCTAGAAAGTCTCCTTCAAGCTTCAAGTAACATACTGCTATGACCTCTCATTATTTCTTTATCCTTGGCTATTATTTTGTTCATAAGCTTTATTTGAGTGTCATGTGTAGCAAGTTCATTTCTTTTCTTTATACTTGACACATTATTCACTATAGACACTTGGCTCACATTCCTTCTTAGAACATTGATACCCAGCACCTCTTTGGGCTACTAAATGCCTTGTAGTTAGGTTGCTCTTGATAGTAGACTTTCAGCTGATGATCCCCGGTTAGTTAACCCAAGTCATCAAGTGTTGATGCACTCCAAAGAGCTTAATAATCCAAGCAGATCCTAATACAAAGACACCACAGGCATATATTCTAAGGTTCAAGCTATTGGTGTCCAGCTTTGTTTCTTTTTGTTTTTCTTTTGTTCTGCCACTCTTTGGCTATTTCTTTTTCTCCCCTTTTTTTTCTGTCTTTTTGTTTTTCTGTCTAACCAAGGACTTTTATTTGATTGAGATTCATAGACAGTAGGCCACTTTATACTTAGAAGGAGACATCCTAGTTCTTTTATTCACTAAAGTGAGCTATTATACAATCACACACACACACCACCACTTACTTTTATTGTACTTCTATCTAACAGAGAACTATCTCACTTCACATTCAAACATTTCTTTTATTGAATTGAAAGTGCAGGGGACAAAGCATGCGTTTTGTTTAGTGAAAGTAAACACACAAGCACACACATAGACTAGCTTACTTATTTCAAGAGAAATAAATATGATGCAAAGACTATTAATTATAATAACTACTTAAAGATGCAAGGACCACTTAAAACAGACATAATGCATGTTTTTTTCTTTGTAGTGATGAACAAGGAGCAAGTCCACCTTTTATTTGTCATGCTTTTTCTTTCTTCTTTCATACACCTGGTTGCTGGTGTTCCCTGTGTCCATGTCTGTTGTCTGTTGATCCCGCCAGAAACCAGCTCTATTCATCGCTTCCTCTACTCTATCTTCAAGCTTTATTGCATTGCTTACTTCTACCTCACTTCTCCTTTTGAAGAATTCATCAAAAGTTGGAAAAGCTGGATCCATGTTGTGCAGATGCTCTCCAATATAGTTCAGCTTGATTTGACTATTTATGTTGTAGTCGGCTTGGACTTCATATCTTGCATCTTGGAGTGTTGTGAACTCTTTGAGAGCCCTCAAATTTTCAGCTTGCATTTGTTCCAACTTTCCAAATGATTCATGAGATTGAAAAGCATGCTCTTCTTGCATCACAAGGAATTTTGACTCAAATTCACTTTGTTTGTTCATCATTCTTAGCTCCCGTTCTTCTTGTTCTTGTTGGTTTTTCATGTATAGTGAATGGTATTCCTCTTGCCTTTCTTGAATTCTCATGTACTGTTGTGATAATCTTCCAATTGCTTCCTGCATTTGAGTCATGTCCAGATTGTTATGTAGGGGAATGTGCTGCTGTTCCTCCTCCTCTTGTGGCTCTTCTTCCTCTTGTAATTCTTCTCCCTCCATTGGTTCTTCTCTTTGCCTTCTTCCATGTAGTCTTCGGCCTTGATGTGCTTCAGGAGCCATCATCATTCTTTCAATGGTTATAGGCATGCCTTGGCTTAACCACATTGGATTCTCCTTTTCCATTGGCACTTTAGCCTTTGCACACAACCTCCAAATGGTACTTGGATAGTATAACCAAGACCCGGCCGAGTTCTTCTCAGCAAGCTTTTGAATGTCTTTTGCCAAGATTTCATGAACTTTTACCTCTCCTCCCACAATAATGCAATGCAACATAACAGCTCTATTCCTGTTAACTTCTGAGGTGTTTACTGTGCCCAGAATTGATCTTTTCAACAACTCATACCATCCCTTTGCTTCCGGGGTAAGGTTAACTCTCTTCAAATACTTGTATTTGTTCTTGTCATCTCCTTCCCACTCTGATTTCTCCATACAAATATCTCTAGCAATCCCATCATAATCCGGATCACCATTTATCCTTTGGTGGTATCCCGGTTCACTAAAGCGGACTGATTTTAGTCCCAAGACTTTCTTGATTGCATCCGAGCTAAAGTCTACTTCTACTCCCCGCACATAGCTCTTGTATGTTGGGGCCTCACTCATGTCAAGCCTTGAGACATTGGCATAGAACTCTCTTATGATATTAGCATTGATTCGGGTGATTGGTGATATGAGTTCCTCCCACCTCCTCTTTCGAATTTTGTCCTTCATTTCTTGGCATCCATCATCCGGCAGCAAGAGTGGAATTTTTGGATATATCTTCTTCTCATTCATCCATTCAATTTGCATCTGATGGTACCAAGATTTGAATCTCCATCGGTTATATTCAGGGGTGCTCTCCTCCACCATGAGATCTTTCCCTCTTCTTCGTTTGGTTCTTGACGAAGAGGCCATGATCACTTCGTTGTTTGAGACTCTTGAGGTTAAAGGAAGTGTGAAGAATATTGGATATTTTGATGTATATTTAGAGCAAGAAGAAATTTGAGGCTGAGCTTATTATGGTGAGAAATGATGAAGGGAATGGAGTTTAAATGGTTGTGGTGCAAGGATTCGGTCATATGCATGGCTTGAAGGTGGTGTGTCATTTAAATGAACAATGAAGGGCTAGGATGCTATTGGATATTATGTGAATCAAAGGTGTGCATGTAAGGATGAATGAAGACAAAGCTTGCTTCTTCAATTGTCTTTGCCGTGATCATCTCAAGGAGTGGCAGATTCTCTTTTTGAGGCATGTGATGAGATTTTGTCCTCATGCTATGCTTTCCTTTGTCTTGTCTCTCTCATAGAGTGTTCTTTGACCACCTAGTCATCACAACAAGACAACACACATTAGCTTTATCAAACCGTGGCAATGGTGCTTTTTTTTTTTTCATTAACACTATATGAATCATCATTCCTTATATCCATTTGAACCGTGGCTTTTCTTGGAGGACACCAAACTTAATGTTTGGTCATATAGTTGAAAATATGTGTTTCTTCCTCCAACTAGTGAAATTGAAATCCCAATATCATTCTTGGTCAAATGTTTATAAGAAATGTTTTCATCATAATTTTCCTTTTTCTCTTTTTTTTTTTTATGAAGGATCAATTGTGTCCCTAAATCCGTGCAACCAAACTTGTATCTTGCTTAAGGGGTAAATGTGAGATGCTAGTAGTAAATCACAATTGATGCCTTCATCACAGAATATGATTTCTTTTTAATTGAAAAGTCTCAGTAAGAGATAATGTATGATCATTGATGCATGATTTTTTTTATTTTCATGAGAAGAGAAACACCAAATTTAGTGTTTGGTCATATGCTAGGCATATAGTATGAAAATGTTTGTAACACTGGTTTGGTGTGCTTGAAGGCACACCAAACTTTAGAAGTCTTAGCATATGTAAAAAAAAATTTGCATGCATTCATTAAGTACTTCTATGAAAATAAATTTCATGCTCAGATGATCATAGCTTATTGAATTTAAAATGACATAAATCTTAAATCATGGGTTGCCTCCCATGGAGCGCTCTTTTATTGTCACTAGCTTGACATTGGAGCTTTCTTTTATGGTGGTTGAGGATTGTAGTGCCTCAACTTGTCTCCCCTGACTGTGATCCTCCTCTTTGTTCTCTGGTGTTCAATTTCAGCATGTTCCAACGAGAGTATGTTGCTGACATTGTAATAGTCATCAGTCTGTTGGCTTGCTCCCAGTTGTTGATATATCAATTGCACTTTGTCACCTTTGGAAAACCCCTCTGTTGGAATCTTCCTGTTCTTCCAACCCCTTTTTGTTTTGTTTCTGCGTTTCATCCCTTTTTTTGTTGATCTTTCTTTTATGGCTGTAGACTTACCTTGGGGCTTTCCCTCTTCAGTGGCTAATACTCCAATATCCTCTTGGACTTTTTCATCCTTCTGCACACTCTTCTGCCTTGGGATATTGTTGTGAATCACCTTGTCAATTTCCATAGAGTCCCTCCTCCTATTACTAAACTGGGCTTCTGGTAATACTTTCAGAGTGACACTCTTATCATGCATCCTGAGAGTTAGTTCTCCTTGCTCTATGTCTATGATAGCTCTAGCAGTGGCCAAGAATGGCCTTCCCAGTATAATAGAATCACCATCATCCCCATCTGAATCCAAAACCACAAAATCTGCAGGGTATATAAAATTGTTCACCTTGACCAGAAGGTTTTCAATCATACCCCTGGGGTATACTGTTGACTTATCTACCAGTTCTAGAGACATCTGTACCGGTTTAACTTCCTCTATACGCAGCTTTTTCACCAAGGAGGATGGTATTAAGTTAATACTTGCTCCTAGATCGCACATTGCTTTAGTGATGGTCAATTCCCCAATGGTGCAAGGCAGCAAGAAGCTCCCTGGGTCCTTAATCTTAGGAGGAAGCCCTTTTTGAATCAAGGCCCTGCATTCCTCAGTAAGCAGTATGGTTTCTTTCTCATCCCAACTTCTTTTCTTGTTGATAAGCTCCTTCAAAAACTTGGCATACAGAGGCATTTGCTCAAGTGCTTCAGCCAAGGGAATATTGATTTCCAGCTTTTTGAAAGTCTCAAGGAACTTATGAAAATGTTGGTCCTTAGTTTCTTTGTTGAACCTCTGGGGATATGGCAGTGGAGGTGTGATGCTCTTTCCTATTTGCTGCTGTCCCTGAGTTACTTCTTTTGGACCGTGTGGTTGGTTGTCCTTCTCTTTGAGTTTCTCAATGCTCTTGTTTGGCATCACAACTTGATCCTTGGTTTCATCTGCCTTTGTTTGCTCCTCATCTTCTATTGGCCTTTTACTGCTTTCTACTTGCTTCTTTGTAGTGTCATTATTGCTCATCAATGTTCTCCCACTCCTTAATTGTATTGCCTTGCATTCTTCCTTAGGATTTGGAATTATGTCACTCGGCAGAGAGCTTGAAGGTCTCTCACTAGAGATCTACTTGGAGATTTGCCCCATCTTCCTCTCTAGGCTCTTTATGGAGGCTTCATGGTTCTTGGTTGTCATTTCCTGGTGTTTCAACATTTTATCCATCAAGGTCTCCAAGTTAGTGAGTCTTTGAGATTCAGGTGATACTTGAGGTGGGTTATGAGATGTGGGTGGTAGATGGTAGGCATTTTGGTTGGTGGGTTGGTTATTGGATTGGTACTGGTTGGGGTTGGGGTAGTTGTTTTGAGGTTTTCTGTAGGGGTTCTGGTTAGTTTGCTGCTGGTTGTGGTTTTGGTTGCTTCTTGGGTTGTTTTGGTTTGAGTTCCTCTGCCATGGTTGTTGGTTTTGGGTATGATTATCTCCCCATTTGAGGTTTGGGTGGTTCTTCCAGGATGGATTGTATGTATCACCATACACTTCATTTGGTCCTTGGTTGTGCATATACTGTACTTGCTCTTGTTGTTGTTCTTCTTGAGTTTCTTTATTTTGCCCCCATGTGGATGATGGTTGGCTTGTGTTAACTGCTGCAACTTGGAGGCTATCAATCCTCTTGGCCATTTGCTCAAATTGTTGTTGAATTTGCTGCTGCATCATCTTGTTTTGAGCCAAGATTGAGTCCACTCCTTCTAGCTCCATTACTCCTCTCCTTTGTGATGGTTGGCGATTTCTTTGGTGAGCAAAGAAATATTGATTGTTGGCCACCATGTCAATAAGATTTTGAGCTTCTTCTGTTGTTTTCATCAGTTGCAATGATCCTCCAGCTGAGTGGTCAAGTGATTCTTAAGCCTTTAGAGTGAGTCCTTCATAGAAGTTCTGTAGCTTGTCCCACTCAGTGAACATTTCTGGTGGACATTTCCTCAGCAGAGCCTTGTATCTCTCCCATGCTTCATACAGATTTTCAGCATCCAATTGTGTGAATGTTTGCACCTCAGTTTTCAGCCTGATGACTCTTTGAGGTGGATAGAATTTGGCTAGAAATTTAGTCACCAAATCATCCCAGCTAGTGATGCTTCCTTGAGGGAAAGTTTCAAGCCATTGTGCGGCCTTGTCCCTTAATGAGAACGGGAACAGCAGAAGCTTGTAAGTCTCAGGATTCACGCCATTGGACTTGACAGTGTCACAAATCCTTAAGAAGGTAGATAGATGTTGATTTGGATCCTCCAATGGTCCTCCTCCAAACGAGCAGTTGTTTTGGACTAATGTAATGAGTTGTGGTTTCAATTCAAAGTTATTTGCATTGACATTAGGAGTGAGAATGCTGCTTCCACAATGTCTAGCATTTGCAAAGGTGTAGGAGGCCAAAACTCTCCTCTGGGGTGGGTTGTTGTTGTTATTGTCTGCTCCACCAGGTGGATTGGTTGAATGTTCCTCCATATCTTGGAATTCTTCTTCTGATTCCTCTTCTCCAACAATATTTTTCCCTCTTTCAGCTCTTCTTAACCTCCTGAGAGTTCTTTCGTCTTGTTCATGAAAGGTGGGTGTGGTTCTTCTTGTACCTGACATACAAGCAGAACATAAGAAACACACAAACCAGTGACACTTCAATCTACTGCTAGAATGAAGTTTTAGTTAGCTTAAGCAAAAATTCAAACAGTTAGTGGGTTAGTCAAAATTAGAGAAAAATAAAGAAAAAGTGCTAGATCTAGATCACCACCTCACTTAATCATTGTCAATCTAATCAATCCCCGGCAACGGCGCCAAAAACTTGATGAGCGGAAAATGATCCGACACAAAACTCACCGGCAAGTGCACCGGGTCGCATCAAGTAATAATAACTCACGGGAGTGAGGTCGATCCCACAGGGATTGAAGGATTGAGCAATTTTAGTTTAGTGGTTGATTTAGTCAAGCGAATCAAGATTTGGTTGAGTGAATTGTGATTTGCAGAATTTAAATTGCATGAGAAGTAAAGGGAATGGGTAAATTGCATGAAATTAAAGAGAACTGAAATTTAAAGTGATGAATCTTAAAGAACAAGAAATTAAATAGCAGAAACTTAGAACGCAAGAAATGTAAATTGCAGAATCTTAAATTGCAAGAAATGTAAATGGCTTGAATTGTAAAGGGAATTGGGAATTGGATTTGCAAAATTTAAACAAGGAAAAGTAAATTGCATTGATCAGACAAGTAGAAGGTAACTTGGATTGAATCGGATCTAAAAACAGAAATGTAAATGAGATTGAAAAGCATTAAACAGAGGATGTAAAATTGGAATTCAGATCTCAGGACCCAAGAGACTAGATAACCAAGTCTAGATCTCAATGCCTTCCTAGATCCAACAAGAGTAATTGCAAAGGAAATGTAAATTGCAGAGAAAGTAGATAAGAGAGCAAGTAGCAGAAACTGAAATTCAATTAAGCAGAAAATTTAACAAGATCCCAAGGTGAGATTGAAACAGAAGTTCTTCAATTCTCCACCCAAGATCCGAAGCAAGAAAATTAAAGAGTGCTGGGCAAGAACAAGGAAGAAGAGAGATCAATTCTCCTCCCCAATTCCCTTTAATTAAAACAACAATGCCAAGAAATGTAAAATGAGCTCTCTACTAAGTGTACTACTCAAAACCGAAAAGAAAGCTCTCCAAAAACTTAAATCCTATGCTATTTATACACTTTCTTCAAATGGTCTTCAAGCCTTCGATTGGGCCTTTGCTCTTGATGGAATTGGGTTGATAGAGGCCTTGGTTGATTGCTCTTGGAGTTTGGAGAAGAACCGAATTGAACCGGGTTTGGAATCATGAAAGCTTGAGTAAAAGTTTGAGTAAAAGTTTGAGGCAAACTTTTACTCCAACTTTTCACATCAGCCACCCTCTTTTGCTGATACCAACGTTGGGGCAAAAGTTAGGGGTCAAACTTTTGCTCCAACGTTGCCCCCTCCTTGCACACTCATGGCGCCAACGTTTGCCAAAAAGTTAGAGGCAAACGTTGGCGCAAACTTTTGCTCTCCAGGGTGTGTTGTTCATGCGCCAACGTTTGCCAAAAAGTTTGAGGCTAACGTTGGCGCAAACTTTTGCTCTCCAGGGTGTTGATTTGTGATGCCAAAAGTTTGCCAAAAAGTTTGAGGCAAACTTTTTCTCCAGCTTTTTGCCCAAAAGTTTGCACAAAAGTTTGAGGCAAACTTTTGGTCCAGCTTTTTGCTCCCTGGTTCATTTTCACTTATTCCAAAAGTTTGAGCTAAAGTTTGAGGCAAACTTTTGCTCAAACTTTTTGTCCTCTCTTCCTCCTAGCCATTCCTCCTTGCTTCAACCTTTCTCCAAGCTTTCTTCACCTATCATTAATCAACCAAACACATCAAAGCTATGCTCAAAACCATGAGATATTCATTCTTTCATAATATGTGACAATTATAGCATAAAACCTCATGAAATTGCATGAATTTATACATGGTTGATTAAATCAAAGGAAACATGAAAATCTACCCAATTGGCTTGCTTATGGCTCAAGAAAGTGCATAATTCAATTGAAAACAAAAGAAAAAGGCTAGTGAAACTAGGCTAAGATGACTTGTCATCACCCCCCTTGTTAACTAATGAACTGAATGCATTAATGAGGCAGACATTACCTCAGAAGAAACCGGATCCCGGAAAATTCTTCATACCTTGTACCATAGGCACCATGACCTTTGAGAAGGCTCTATGTGACCTGGGGTCAGGGATAAACCTCATGCCCCTCTCTGTAATGGAGAAACTGGGAATCTTTGAGGTACAAGCTACAAGAATCTCACTAGAGATGGCAGACAAATCCATGAAACAGGCTTATGGACTAGTAGAGGACGTGCAAGTGAAGGTTGAAAGCCTTTACATCCCTACTGATTTCATAATCCTAGACACTGGGAAGGATGAGGATGAATCCATCATCCTTGGCAGACCCTTCCTGGCCATAGCAAAAGTTGTGATTGATGTTGACAGAGGAGAGTTGGTCCTTCAGTTGAATGAGGACTACCTTGTATTTAAGACTCAAGGCTTCTCCTTCTGTAACCATGGAAAGGAAGCATGAGAAGTTTCTCTCAGAACAGAGTCAAACAAAACCCCCACATTCAAGCTCTAAGTTTGGTGTTGGAAGGCCACAACCAAACTCTAAGTTTGGTGTTGAGGGGCCCCAACATTGCTCTGAACTTCTATGAGGCTCCATGAGAGCTCACTGTCAAGCTATTGACATTAAAGAAGCGCTTGTTGGGAGGCAACCCAATGTTATTTAATTATATCTATTTATTTTCCATTGCTATTTTATGTTTTCTTTAGGTTGATGATCATGTGAAGTCACAAAAACTACTGAAAAATCAAAAACAGAATGAAAAATAGCATTAAAAATAGCTCACCCTGGAGGAAGAGCTTACTAGCATTTAAACGCCAGTAAGAAGCATCAAACTGGCGTTTAACGCCAGAAAGAAGCATCAAGCTGGCGTTAAACGCCAGAAACAAGCACCATACTGGTGTTTAACGCCAAAACAGAGCATGGAATTGGCGTTTAACGCCAAGAAAGGGAGAAAAGCTGGCATTAAACGCCAGAAACAAGCAGCAAGCTGGCATTTAACGCCAAACATGCATTCTAAGGGTGTTTTGCACGCCTAAATGGAGCAGGGATGCTAAGTCCTTGACCCCTCTGGATCTATGGACCCCACAGGATCTTCACCTACCCCACCTCTTCTTCTCTCCTCTTCACACCTTTTCATAACACTCTTCTCCAAATACCCTTCACCAATCACCTCCATACCTCTTCCCCAAATACCCTTAACCACTCACATCCATCCACTCTTCCCCATAAACCCCACCTACCTCCAAAATTCAAATTCTTTTCCCTCCCAAACCCAACCCTAATGGCCGAAACCTACCCTTCCCCCCACTCCTATATAAACCCCTTAACACTACTCCATTTTCACACATTACATCCACCACTTCTCCCCCTTGGCCGAATACACCTTCTCCCTCCATCTCCTCTATTTTCTTATTCTTCTACTACTTTCTTTCTTCTTTTGCTCGGGGATGAGCAAACTTTTTAAGTTTGGTGTGGTAAAAGCATTGTTTTTTATTTTTCCATAACCATTAATGGCACCTAAGGCTAGAGAAACCTCAAGAAAGAGGAAAGGGAAGGCAATTTCTTCCACCTCTGAGTCATGGGAGATGGAGAGATTAATAAACCACTATTTTATGGTTTATCTTGTGCTCAATTGAGTGGATTTTATCAACTATTTACCCACTTATTCATAATATTTGCATGGTTTTATATTTCCTTCCTGATTTTGTGCTATGATTGAAAACATGCTTCTTTGATCTTATATTTGCTTATTATTAATCCTCTCTTATTACCATTTGATACCTTGATATGTGTGTTAAGTGTTTTCAGAGATTACAGGGCAGGAATGGCTCAGAGGATGGAAAGGAAGCATGCAAAAGTGGAAGGAATACAAGAAGTTGGAGAAACTGCTAAGCTGTCCAGCCTGACCTCTTCGCACTCAAACGGCTATAACTTTAGCTACAGAGGTCCAAACGACGCGGTTCCAATTGCGTTGGAAAGCTAACATCCGGGGCTTCGATTTGATATATAATATGCCATAGTTTCTCTGATGCTAGGCAACGCGAACGCGTGATCCACACAGACGCGTCGCATCTGCGAACTTCAATCCGCGCGGCCGCGTGGACGACGCCTCCGCGTCACTTGTCCGCGACCTGAACGTACCAGAATACGCAGCGGGGCGATTTCTGGGCTGTTTTTGACCCAGTTTTCGGCCCAGAAAACACAGATTAGAGGCTATAAAGTGAGGAAATGCATCCATTCAGGAGAGCTCGCATTTTTACTACTTTCCATGATTTAGATTTAGTTTGAGAGAGGTTCTCTCCTCTCTCTCTTAGGATTTAGGACTTCTCTTAGTTTTAGAAGTGACTCTCAATCCCAGGTTCTTTATTTTTATTTATTTAGTTTATGAACTGTTCCAGATTACTTGAATTAATGTTATTTGAGGTATTTCAGTTATTATTGCTCTCTTTTATTTACATGATTGTTGCTTTACATCTGAAGGCATTTTTATTCCAATAGATTTATTTTTTCCCTTTTGGTTTTGGTTAAGAAATCAGTAACTCAGGAGTTATCCAACTCAACAGCATGATTGTTAATTGTTATCTTGCCAATTGAATTGAACTTCAATAATCTCAATCTTTTCTTAGAAAATAAATAGGATTCGAAGATCAAACTAATTAGTCCCTTGACTTTCCTTTACTTTAGTAAAGGTTGACTAAGTGGAATTAAGATTCAATTTTCATTATCATTGATAAGGATAACTTGGTCTGGACTTCTAATTTCTCTTACCTTGCCAAAAGTTTATTTTACAGTTATTTATTTATTTTATTTGTCATTTAAATATATCTGTGCTCATTGCCCAAACTCAACATTCCCCAAAAACACACTTTTTCATAATCAATAATAAGAACACCTCCCTGCAATTCCTTGAGAAGACGACCTGAGGTTTAAATACTCGGTTATCAATTTTAAAGGGGTTTGTTACTTGTGACAACCAAAACGTTTGTATGAAAGGACTTTTGAAGGTTTAGAAACTATACTTGCAACGAGGATTTATCCGCAATTTTCTAGACCACACAAAAGTTCTCTCGTCAAAATGGCGCCGTTGCCGGGGAACTGCTAACGTGTACCTTATTATTGGTTATTGTAAATATTTTTCTTTTGCTTGTTTATTTATTTTTGTTTTTCCTTTTTATCTTTATTTGCTACCATGAACTCTCACCCCTCTCGCTTTGAGTTTGGTTCTCACTTTGTTGAAGGAAATAGAAGTTACAGCAGGAATATGCATCAAGGTCAGACCAATCAAGGATGGATGGAGCCAAGAGGATCTAATCAACCCTTTAGGCAGCAACACCCTCCGAGATATCCTGGACAAAGACCATTCTACCGTGCATACCCAGCTGAAAGATATGGTGGACAACCTTGTAACTACCAACAAGCCCCACCCCGTGCATATAAACCATCCTTTCAACATAACCTCGAACCACCACACTCACAAGCTTCTCTTCACCATTTGCCACCATATGATCCTTCCTTACCCCAGTACCAATCCAATCACTCCCAATCACCACCACTTTCCTATGTATCATGTCCAAGTCCGGCAACCCGAGAAGCAGAGGTTCGCCTAAAGGAAATAGTAAATAAATTTCAAACAACCATTCGACAACTGGAGCAAGTAGTAATTCAATGGGTTTCTAGGCGCTCAAATACACAAGGATCAGCCACAGCCCCATGTGAACAGTCTAACAAAGAGCATAGCATAAAGGAGATACCAGAAACTCCAGTGGACAAGACAGAGAATGAATTCGTACTAGAACAAGTAGAAGAAGCTGTCATTGTTCAAGGAGAAGAGTTGGTTGAAGATCTAGGAGATGCTGAACCTCCATGGGAATCCAGAACTGAGGAGAACCCCGTCAAGGACGCTACAGTTGATGCTAAGGAGGATATTGTACAATCTCCTAGGTAAGTTGTTTATGAAGAATCAGACGGAATGACCCAGGACACAAATTCCCTTGATGATGATAGTCACAAGTCTAGCTCTCTTAGTAATGAACTTGCATCCGCAAGTGAATTCTCTGAGATCAAAGAATCTTTCCCAGATGAATACGAAGATGATGCAGAGGTAGATTTCTCTCAACCTCCAATCTATGACTCGAGTGATGAGGAAGACATAGAAGACCTTGACCAGGGTGATACTACATCGGAAGACTCTTGCAAGGAAGTAGAGAAATTCACAGAAGAACCCAAGGGAGAAGAACTTACAGAACCACCAGAAACACCTACCCCAAGGCCATTGCCACCTAATACAAGCTTCAAGTGGATACAATCCTTAACCTATAACTTTACTTATTCACTTGAATATGGTTTGCTTGAAACAGATGGCCAGCTTAGAGCTCTTTGCGGCTTTAAGAGTAAGAGGGAAATGGCTCGTAATCAGAGCTGGTGCACAAGGTTCAATAAGGTTCCACGCTTCACCTCGAAGTACACGGATTGGTATCATACTCAATTGCATGGATCACGGAAAATGTTTGGTCACCATGGTGAGATTCTACTTTTTAAACCACCCGAATGGAAACATATAGATCAAGACGGAGGTGGATTTAATAGCAAAGCTTGGGATCCTGGAATCTATTCTGACATTCGTCACCCCGTGAGCCTAACAATCTGTCTGAAGCTGCTCAGAAGCTTTACATGCCTAGTATGGGACCCCGGAGGCTATTGGCATTCCAAGCATTGGTGGAGATTTCTGGATGAATTTAAACACAAGCCACCATAACAGGAAGCTCATCTAATGTCCAACTTAAGGACTTTAACTAAAAGTGCTAGGTGGGAGACAACTCACCATGGTATGATCGTTCCTTTTGCAATTTTAATTTTATTTAGTTTTGTTTGTTTTTGAATTTTATTTTATTTTATTGAACCTGGAATCATGCATAGCATTCACATTAAGCATTGCATTCTACATACTGCATTTTGCATTCTACAAAAAAAATTGCAGGTATTAGGAGAGAATAACGAACAGAGAGTCACACTGGAGCGTGGCTAGAGGCGTGCCCGTGGCACAAATCGTCCCACGCGACCCCATCGCTGACGCGTCCACGTCGAGTGGGAATACTGGCCTCCCACGCAACCGCGTGCCCCACGCGGCCGCGTGACCAGGATTTCGACGTAATAATGGTGCACAGCCGAAAGTTGTGCTAGAGTGGTGCTGGACTGGCGCTGGACGCGCAGTCCATCTCACGCGACCGCGTACCCCACGCGGCCGCGTCACATCCTACTAAGTGCCCACTCACGCGATCGCGTGCCCCACGCGATCGCGTCACCCAATATTTGGCAATTAATGATTTTTGAACAGAGAGTTGTGCGAGAGCGAGGCTGCCCTCGCGCCAGTAGCATAAAACGGGTCACGCGACCGCGTGACCGATGCGACCGCGTCAATCAGTTTAAGCGCAAGCCGCGCGACCGCGTGTCCCACGCGACCGCGTCGCTTGCGCCGCACAGCTTATCCTAATTTGCCAAATATCTTATCTTTTCTCTCCCAATCCTAATTTTTCCTCCCTCCTTTCTTACTTACTTCTTCTTCCCTTCTTTCCCTTCTCATTCTTCTTATCTTTTATTTTATTTTATTTTATTTATTTGCATACTTTCATTCATTGCATATTTTTATTTTTCTATTGGTGTTCAAATGTTCTTATTCAACTGTTATATCTTTTCTGGTATTATCTTGGTGTTTATGACTTGTTTTATTCTAGTTAGGTAATATTATTTAAATCAATGCTAATCTTTTATACCTGTATTACTTTTTGCATTGACATGAATTTATATTATCTCTCTTTCCCCACTCTCTTCTCCATTGTTGCAATTTTGCACCACTGGTATGCCATGGCTTCTATTGTTTTCTCACTTACATGTTGAAGCTTCCATGTAAATGAGACCCTTATCATTTGGCATTAACCCACCCATACTTCTTTTATTTTCTTATCTCTATTTCTGGGTTACTCTTCTTCCCTTTTTCTTTCAGGATGGCCACCCGGAAGGGAAGCGAAAGACATTTTACATGGGGAGACAGACAAGTCCATCTGCACAATCCTTAGAGAAAAGCAACAGTTGAAACAACCCGTCCACCTGCAAATCTCAGCATGCACCGAGGACGGTGCAATCTTTAAGTGTGGGGAGGTCGATACCGATCTCCATGGGTTAGTTATTCTCTTCTCAACACCAATGTCTTATTTTCTTCATTAGTTCATTGTTGCATTACATAATAGATTGCATGTGTAGTTGATTGTTTGCATTTAAATACTACTTGGTTGAAAAATAATAAATTTCTTCTAAAGACCCTATTTTTGAAAAATCTCACTAATTCAAATTGAAAATTTTTATGTTAAAACTTGTTTGAGGTTGTAATTGGAACATGGTTTTTGAGCCAAAGAACATACAACCTGTGAGATTTTGAGCTTATTTATATGGTTATATTATTTAACCATAAATTTTTATTCTTGTGTGTTTACTTCTCTATGATTGCAATCTTAGCTTTGTTCCATTCTATATGTCCATTCTATATGTCCATTATTTATATGGCCATTGTTTGATTTTAGCTCACTTATCCCAAATAAGCCTACCCTTTAAATCACCCTTGTCAGCCACTTTGAGCCTTTTAATCTCCATTTGTTCTATATTTTACCACATCACTAGCCTTAAGCGGAAAACAAATTAATTATCCCAATTGAATCTTTGGTTAGCTTAAGATAGAGATTGTGTATCAAATAAGTGTGGGAAAATTGTGGGAACATGGGTTGATAAGGGAATGTAACATGTTTCTAATTTATTTGAATATTAGGAATTTGGAAACCTACTCATGAAAAACCAAAATAGAAAAATAATAGAAAATCCATGTGCATTGATAAGTTATGTTTATTTCTCTACAAAAAAAAAAGAGAAAAAGAGAAAAAGAAAAAAAAAAAAATATATATATATATATATATATATATATATATATATATATATATATATAAGGGGACAAAATTACCCCAATGTTAAGTTAATAAAAGATCAATGCACATGTGATAAAAATTAAAGAAAATTTGGTACATGAGTATGGGAATTGTACAAAAGTAGGAATTATGGGTAGCTAGGCATAAATTTAAAAGTATATAGCATATATGTATATTAGGTGAGAGCTTAGGTTAATTGAAGATTCATATTATAGCTCACTTGGCCATACATATATCCTTACCTTTACCTCAGCCCCATTACAACCTTGAAAAGACCTCATGATGTTTGCATTGGTATGCTAAATATTTGTTGATTGGTTAGATGAAGAACAAAGTTTAGAAAGCATGATTAGAGAAGAGTAGAGTGAATTACCCTATAAACTTGAGAGATTAGAGTGCATACACACTTCCTGTAAGGGTTCAGCGCTTAATTCTATGTTCCCTACTTTCATGAGCTATCTTCTTACAAGTTTAATCGTCTTTACTTTATATGATTTGAATTAGTGAAATCTGATTTATGTTTGTCTTGGAGAACTTATTTATTTTTAACCAAGTAGGTAGAAACATTTTTTGCATGTAGTCGCATTCATATAGATAGGTTGCATTTCATACATCCTACCATTCCTCTTCATCTTTATAGCTTCTCTTGAGCTTAGCATGAGGACATGCTAATGTTTAAGTGTGGGGAGGTTGATAAACCACTATTTTATGGTTTATCTTGTGCTCAATTGAGTGGATTTTATCAACTCTTTACCCACTTATTCATAATATTTGCATGGTTTTATATTCCCTTCCTGATTTTGTGCTATGATTGAAAACATGCTTCTTTGATCTTATATTTGCTTATTATTAGTCCTCTCTTATTACCATTAGATGCCTTGATATGTGTGTTAAGTGTTTTCAGAGATTACAGGGCAGGAATGGCTCAGAGGATGGAAAGGAAGCATGCAAAAGTGGAAGGAATACAAGAAGTTGGAGTTCTGTAGCTCCAGAAAATCCATTCCGAGTGCAGAGAGGTCAGAATCCAACAGCATCAGCAATCCTTTTTCAGCCTGAATCAGATTTTTGCTCAAGTCCCTCAATTTCAGCCAGAAATTACCTGAAATCACAAAAAAACACACAAACTCATAGTAAAGTCCAGAAATGTGATTTTTAATTAAAAACTAATAAAAATATAATGAAAATTAATTAAATCATACTAAAAATATACTAAAAACAATGCCAAAAAGCGTATAAATTATCCGCTCATCAAACACCAAGAGCACTCCATCATTCTCCATGAGATTAGAGAAGATCAAAGAGTTATGAGGGAGGAGCAACAAAGACAAGGAAGAGACATAGAGGAGCTCAAGAACACCATTGGTTCTTCAAGAGGAAGAAGACGCCACCCTCACTAAGGTGGACCCATTCCTTAATCTCCTTGTTCTTATTTTTTCTGTTTTTCGTTTACTATACTCTATGTTTATTTGTGTTTGTGTCTTTACTACATGATCACTAGTGTCTATGTGTCTATGTCTTAAAGCTATGAATGTCCTATGAATCCATCACCTTTCTTAAATGAAAAATGTTTTAATTACAAAAGAACAAGAAGTACATGAATTTCGAATTCATCCTTGAAATTAGTTCAATTATTTTGATGTGGTGGCAATACTTTTTGTTTTCTGAATGAATGCTTGAACAGTGCATATGTCTTTTGAATTTGTAGTTTATGAATGTTAAAATTGTTGGCTCTTGAAGAATAATGAAAAAGGAGAAATGTTATTGATAATCTGAAAAATCATAAAATTGATTCTTGAAGCAAGAAAAAGCAGTGAATAACAAAGCTTGCGAAAAAAAATAGCGAAAAAAATAATAATAAAAGAAAAAGAAAAAGCAAGCAGAAAAAGCCAAAAGCTCTTTAAACCAAAAGGCAAGAGCAAAAAGGTAATAGCCCTTAAAACCAAAAGGTAAGGGTAAAAAGGATCTAAGGCTTTGAGCATTAATGGATAGGAGAGCCTAAATGAATAAAATCCTGGCCTAAGCGGCTAAACCAAGCTGTCCCTAACCATGTGCTTGTGGCGTGAAGGTGTCAAGTGAAAACTTGAGACTGAGCGGTTAAAGTCGAGGTCCAAAGCAAAAAAAAAAAAAGAGTGTGCTTAAGAACCCTGGACACCTCTAATTGGGGACTCTAGCAAAGTTGAGTCACAATCTGAAAAGGTTCACCCAGTTATGTCTGTGGCATTTATGTATCCGATGGTAATACTGGAAAACAAAGTGCTTAGGGCCACGGTCAAGACTCATAAAGTAGCTGTGTTCAAGAATCAACATACTGAACTAGGAGAATCAATAACACTATCTGAATTCTGAGTTCCTATAGATGCCAATCATTATGAACTTCAAGGGATAAAGTGAGATGCCAAAACTGTTTAGAGGCAAAAAGCTACTAGTCCCGCTCATCTAATTGGAGCTAAGTTTTATTGATATTTTGAATCTATAGTATATTCTCTTCTTTTTATCCTATTTGATTTTCAGTTGCTTGGGGACAAGCAACAATTTAAGTTTGGTGTTGTGATGAGCGGATAATTTATACGCTTTTTGGCATTGTTTTTACATAGTTTTTAGTATGATTTAGTTAGTTTTTAGTATATTTTTATTAGTTTTTAAATAAAAATCATATTTCTGGACTTTACTATGAGTTTTTGTGTTTTTCTGTGATTTCAGGTAATTTCTGGCTGAAATTGAGGGACTTGAGCAAAAATCTGATTCAGAGGCTGAAGAAGGACTGCAGATGCTGTTGGATTCTGACCTCCCTGCACTCAAAGTGGATTTTCTGGAGTTACAGAAACCCAATTGGCACCCTCTCAATTGCGTTGGAAAGTCGACATCCAGGGCTTTCCAGAAATATATAATAGTCCATACTTTTCACGAGTTTTGATGACGCAAACTGGCGTTCAAACACCAGCTTCCTGCCTTATTCTGAAGTTAAACGCCAGAAACAGGTTGCAAACTAGAGTTAAACGCCAGAAATAGGCTACAACCTGGCGTTTAACTCCAAGAGAAGCCTCTACACGTGTAAAGCTCAATGCTCAGCCCAAGTACACACCAAGTGGGCCCCGGAAGTGGATTTCTGCATCATTTACTTATTTTCTGTAACCCTAGCTACTAGTTTAGTATAAAAGCTACTTTTAGTGATTTATTTTATATCTTTGGACGTTTAGTCCTTAGACCAAGGTCTTGGTCATTCTGGTTCCCCCTCTGGGCCGAAGCCAATGAACGATATCATCACTTATGTATTTTCAACAGTAGAGTTTCTACACACCATAGATTAAGGTGTGGAGCTCTGCTGTTCCTCATGAATTAATGCAAAGTACTATTGTTTTCTTATTCAATTCAAGCTTATTTCTATTCTAAGATATCCGCTTGCACTTCAACATGATGAATATGATGATCCGTGACACTCATCACTATTCTCAACCTATGAACGCGTGCCTGACAACCACTTCCGTTCTACCTTAGATCGAGCGTGTATCTCTTAGCCTCCATTCCGAAAGATCGGAGTCTTCGTGGTATAAGCTAGAATTATTGGCGGCCATTCCTAAGATCCGGAAAGTCTAAACCTTGTCTGTGGTATTCCGAGTAGGACCTGGGAAGGGATGATTGTGACGAGCTTCAAACTCGCGAGTATTGGGCGTGTGACAGACGCAAAAGGATCAATGGATCCTATTCCAACATTATCGAGAACCGACAGATGATTAGCCATGCGGTGACATCGCATTTGGACCATTTTCACTAAGAGGACGGGAAGTAGCCATTGACAACGGTGATGCCCAACATACAGCTTGCCATGGAAAGGAATATGAATGATTGGATGAAAGCACTAGGAAAGCAGAGGTTCAGAAGGAACAAAAGCAACTCCATACGCTTATCTGAAATTCTCACCAATGAATTACATAAGTATTTCTATCCTATTTTATATTTTAATTATATTTTTAATTATCAAATCTCCATAACCATTTGAATCCGCCTGACTGAGATTTACAAGGTGACCATAGCTTGCTTCAAGCCGACAATCTCCGTGGGATCGACCCTTACTCACGTAAGGTTTATTACTTGGACGACCCAGTGCACTTGCTGGTTAGTTGTGCGAAGTTGTGAAAAAGAATTAAGATTATGAACGTGCGCACCAAGTTTTTGGTGCCGTTGATGGGGAATGAACAATCACGATTTCGTGCACCACGTATCTGACCTAATCCCAAGAAAGATGGTATACCCGACGTGATGACCTAAAAGCTACAGAAGATCTGGGCCGACTTCAAAATGTTCAAGCCCAACTTCATAAAGCTCAACCTTGAACAGGGACACTGTTCATACACTGGACCATTTTAAAGAGCCAGGCCAAATTGAATAATACCCAATTTGCAGACGTCGTTCAGATCAACACCTACTCGACCTCATAGAGGTCGGACACAGCAACATGAACTCGGTTTTATCTATCTAAATAAGTATCCAACTCCTACTATCTCTCCTATACATCTAGAAAGAAGATCCTAATTAACAACCTCCCTTACAAAAGGGTAACTAACCCACCATCAAAGATAAAACCACTACAGAGGTGGTTATTAACTCTACATATAAAGTTATAAATACCCTGACACCTTCAGATATATTTTGAACCCAATCTACTAAAAAACTTACTAAAATCCTTGCTAACTTAAGTATTGTAATCCCTTGCAAATATCACCCCCTTTCATTAAGACGTCGGATGGTAGCACCACAACAGCAGAAGTCGTCGAACACAATCCCCCAAAAACGTTTGGACCTCACGTTCAAGTCCAAAGCAACACAGTTCCAGGTAACCTTCGGAACATTAATTATTGTGATTTGTGTACACATTCTTATTAGAACTTTACTCTCTTTGTAGTCCAATTTTATTAATATAGAAATTAGTCTGATAATATTGATATTTGATTTGTTCTCTAATAAAAAGAATACAATTATTCATAAAATATAATTTGGGTCTCTAATTCTAATCATCAATAACAAACACTTTATTCTATCCCAATTTATATTTGATTTGTTCTCTAATAAAAAGAATACAATTATTCATAAAATATAATTTAGGTCTCTAATTCTAATCATCAATAACAAACACTTTGTTCTATCCCAATTTACTGCTTCAAAAATTTAAAATTCTAAATTTAAATTAAGAATTATTGACAATAATTAGAGGTTCATAAATTATTAGTTTTATGAAATAACTAACCATTCCCCTCTTTAACTACTCTTTTCTTTTTCTCTCGCTGCCATCTTTTTGTAGAAAATCGATGCTGACTACACACAGATACAGACATACACTGCTCATGTATTATTATTTACTTCGGTGCCAAGTTCACTAACTCGTATTCCTATTTATGTTTGATAGCTGATTTAATTTCAATGGGAAAACTATTTGCATTAAAAAACTGCCACTGGTTGTGAGAATGTTAAAAATAATAATAATGTCTAATTTAATTTCTTCAGTAAACTCTATACCACATACTTGGAGGTTTAGATTTTACTTTACTCAATTGCATGCAATTTTTGTGGATTTTAAAGTGTTGGAAGGAATATATTCGCGAGCTTGCATAGAGAAAATTGACTAGTCTGTTTGTGGTTGGGAGAAAATGTCATGTTGGAATATTCTTTTTAGTTTTTGTTGTTATTTTCATTTCTCCATTCCTTAGGTTTTCTGGGTACATAACTACATATGTAAACTACTGTAGTCTATTGCTTTGTTACAGAAAACCTTGGAAAATGTTAGAGCTAGTTTAGAAGTTTTGATTATTGATTCGGAGTTCTCGAGGGACCATGTTACAGTAGCTCAGATTAGATTGCTATTTTTCAAGTGCTCTGCATATGTCTATAGTGCGTGATTGTCAAATGTGAATATGACAAGCATCACAATGCCTTCAGTTCTTTTGGGAGTTCTTGGTTGAAAGATGTAAAATGAGAATATGGAAGCAATAGAAAAGGGAGCGAAAATTGAGAGATAGCTCAATGTATTTATTTTACTATTGTATTTTCATTTATATTCATTTATCTTTATGGTTTATAAATAGAAAAAACTTAGAAAAATTGTGTGACTTTTTTAAAAATATTAGATCATTATATATAAGTTTTCGTCAAAATTTGTAGTCCCAACGATGTAACAGAAGACCATAAAACACAAATGCATGCGAGTGTTGAAAGTTCACTTCTTTTTTTTTTTTCGTTTTTTTTTCATTATTTGCTTTAAGCATTTTACTTTTGCTTTAGTTCTTTAAACATTTTGCAATTTTTTCAATTTCAATTTTAAAGATTCATTTATCTTATTGCAGTTTTTTATTATTTGCCACAATTCAAGCATCTCGTACATTTTAACACAAACGCTAAGTAATTTTTGAGTCGAGCCCACTCTTTTTTCAGAACAGCTTTATCTACTCTCCGATACTTAAAATCTTGATACAAATTTGATTCAACATTCTGTCGAAAAAACTTGTTAAGGTTACCAAAAATCAAATGAAATAACCATATAACACTTTTTTGATGATGTATATTAACCATCCATACGTTAAAAGATAAAATTACTAATGATAAATAAAAAAAAATATATCACATTTTCTAAAGATTTTTTTATTTAAATTATTAAAATATAGAATGTATAAAATATTTATATTTTTATATTGTTATTATACATCTCAAATATATAGAATTAGAGCAGCAGACAAATAAACATAAAAACTGAATACTGTATATCTAAGATGTACAACACTTAAAAAAATATTTTAAGCACATTATTATTATTATTATTATTATTATTATTATTATTATATATCAGAATCGAACCAAATCGATCCTTTAAGGTAGAGAATTAATCAAACCCGATAAAAATCGGTTAAAACAGATCCAATCGGACTGATCAGTTGAAAATTTTAAAATTGATCAAAATGAGATTAAAACTTATGTCCTCTTTATTACTGTATGCTTTTTTTGTTAATAAACTATGTTGATGCTTGTTATTTTATATGATAATTATTAATTATATAATAAAAATATACAATAATTTTGTTAGATATTATTTTAATTTTATATTTATTTATGTTTAAATTAATTATTTTTTATTATACATAATTATTAATATAAATATAAATATTATTAAACGTGTATAAATAAAATATCAAATATTTTATTAATTATAATATAATTAATTTTTTATGATTATATAACATTTATTAATTCTTTTTATTCTTTTTATATAACAAATATTTATTAATATTTTTTTAATTAATAAATTATTAGTTATAATTATATATATTATTAAATATATAATATTATATTTAATTATATATTTTAATTTTCGACCATTCTTTATTAAATTTTTAGATATCCATTCGTGTTGACAACTATGATTATATATCACGTCCGTAATAAGACCGTTCACACACAAATGATCTGTTGACCAAGTCATGATATACTTCCACGCAACACATGTAACTAATGTACAATAATTCCAATAGGATAGGACATGCAAGCAAAATGGTTTAGCTACACACCTGTACTGTCTGAATTTCATGTAACGCCAGTTTCTGAAGGACGCGAGATATGATACGATTTAATTTAATTTTTTTTATTTTTTATAATATTATTTAAATAATTTAAAATTTTAAAATTATATCCATCTAAATTTTAAATTAAAAATTTTATAATTTTAAAATTTTAAATAATTTGAATAAAATTAAATGAAACAAAAAATCAAAATAACACCACTCAAAATTTTATGCTAACATATCAGGTTCTGAATTGGTTTTATACATATCTTAAATACATTAAAATATTAAATAATTAATTTCTTAATTTAAAAACTTTAAATTATTAGTTTTTTTCAAAATCGAATATATAAAAAAATTAAACATACGAGTAATATTATGAGTACATTTATTTGTATTAAATTGAATTGAATCGTTAATTTAAATTATATTTATCTAAATTTTAAATTGAAAATTATGTAATTTTAAAATTTTTATTTAAATAAAATTGGATCTAATAAAAAAATAAACATTAAACCAACATAACACGATCCAGAATATTATATTCACGTATCAAGACCTAAGCGGATTTTGTACATATTTTGGATATATTTAAAATTTTAAATTGTTAATTTTTTAATTTAAAAATTTTAAACTGTTAATTTTTTAAAATTAAATATATAAATATAATTAACTATACGAATATAATAATGTGAGTATGTTTATTTTGTATTTTATTAAACTAAATCATCAATTTAAATTATATTCATCAAAATATTAAATTAAAAATTTATAATTTTAAAAGTTTAAATTAATTGATTGCAATTAGATGAAATAAAAAAATAAAATAAAACTAGATATTAACATATTTCGGGTATACTTAAAGTGGCAATAAAATTGGTAGGAGTAAATTTTTGTCCTATCCGATCCCATCTTATTCTACAATAATTCAAATAGAGCCCATGTCGCTCCTATCTGCAGATAGTAAATTAAAGTTAATCTCTAACCCACCCCTATAATTATTAAAATAAAATTTAATAAATAAAATTAAATTTTAAAATGTATATAACCATCATTACATACATAATATAAATTAAAGTAAAAATTTAAATATAATATAATATTATTAATCACTTTACTAATTATTTTACATATATTATATATTAAAATTATATATATATATACCAAAACGGGTATTACCTAAGTCCGATCCTGCTCCACCTCGCATCGGGGCGGACAATCACCCGCTCTCGAATGGGTAGGAGCCGGATAGATACTTGCAAGTTTGGGTAATGTTGTCAATTTGTCATTTTTAGATATACTAAGATGAATATCTTTTTATTTTACCCTGGGTGCACAACATCTTAGAGATGTACATCTATTTAAAATAACATATTTTAGAGAATAAATGGTTAAATTAGTCTTTAAAAGATTATTCGTTTTTCAAATTAGTCTCTGAAAGATTTATTTAATCAAATTTGTCCTTTAAAGATTTTAAATTAGTCATGTTAGTCCTTCCGTCACTTTTATTACTAACGGCGTCAGAGTTTGTTGATGTGGTACGTTAAAAAATATCATAATACACACTTAGTAGTCTTAATTGACTGTTAATATGATTAGTTTATGAAAGTAGTAGATCAAATAAACCCTAATTAAGGAATTTCAATGCTTTAAGTCCTCCCCTCAATTAGGTTTTGATTTGATCTAATTTTATGAACTTATTATGTTAATAGTCAATTAAAACTCTTAAGTGTTTGTTGTGTTGTCACTTAACGTGTTAGAAAACGAGTGATCTTAGCTTTTAGGGGCTAATTTGACCACTGGGATATATATTTTTTTTAAAAATGGTGCACAATACTTGATTGCTGTGCTTATTTGTCTTCTACCCAGATCTATATTCAAAATGTCACTACAACAAATTCGGGTTGAGGCAACCCTTTAAAAATGTTGTCTATAATAAAAAAAAGTGTTGTCTTTAATCAAAGGAAACACTTTCCGACAAAATACAATGCTTTTTAGGGGTTGACTATACGGCCGTTACCTTTGGTTCTAAGACAACACTTTTATGTATCAAAAGAAACCTTTTTTATGGCAACCTTCAGGAAACGTTGCCTTTTCTACTAAAAAAAAGTAACTTCACATAAGGTTACCTTAAAGGACCCAAACACAATGCTTTAATAAAGACTTTATGGCAACACTTTTTATAAGTTGTATTTTTTAATACATAAGTAATATTTGTCCAGATTTTTTAAGTTGTCTTTTCATATACCTAAAACAACACTTGTATAAGTTTTTTCTGGTTATTTTTTCATATACCTAAAATAACACTTGTCTAGTTTTTTTTTTTTTAAATTACATGTTCATATACCTAAAGCAACACTTATCTAAGTTTATTTGAAGTTGTCTTTTTCTAAAACCTAAAGCAACACCTTATTGAGTTTTTCTTAGGTTCTCTTTTTTTATATCTAAAGCAATATATTTTTTACTTTGTTATATTTATCTGATATTTGAAGGATATATAGCACACACTAATAATATTTAAATATTTAAATTCAATTTAATCAATATAGAGAGAATAAGCTAATAATATATATTTCATATATATAAAAAGATGTTTCAAGTACCAATTAACATACTTGTTAAGTTACCAAGTCAAATAAATAATGAACATAAGTAAATAAAATACATGTTTTTTTTATGATGAACTTGAACAAAAAAAAAATTAGATTTTTCATTTGAAACCAAAGACTTTGTGCTTCACCATTGTTCCAAGAATCACCTTTATCTCTTCAAAAATTTCATCCAACCATAAGCAAGTTGCAATTAAATCTAAATAGATAAAAAAAATATAGTCAAAACATCAGCTTAACAATTATTACAACAATTTAGCACACACATATATACCTAATTATGATTTGGTATATGAGTCGATAGAGAAGAATGTCAAGAAATCAAATTTGGATCTTGTGCACTATTTGCAAACGATTACTTAGATCGCAAGAGAGAAAGCGCTTCATCAACATTCATACCAGGAGAAGTTTGTTATAACATAAGTTTCACAATATTTTCCAATCCTTGCCGTCTTTGCTTATGGTCGTCTAGTTTTGTTTTTAAGACTGTTACCTTCTCTTCACTTTGATTCTTGATTTCATCTATTTCTTTATTTTTTTTAAGAGAAGTTTTTGTAACAATTCTTCCAAAACATCGAACTCTTCCTGGATTCTTTTTATCAAACACTTTTTGAAATGCATTAGTAGATATTTTTTCAGCTTCTCAAAGATCATTAAGTTTATCCTGTACACACAAATATATTATATGCCTATTTTTAATGATAAAAATTTAATAAAGGAATCCAACAACTTATTAATAATTAATCGGGACAGCAATCCAACACCATTAAAACAATCAAAATATTACAACCATAAACACAAAATATATAGCAACCAAATTAGTCATAAGGACAAAATAACCATTCTTGTGTTTCTAAAATAATTAGAGTTACAACCTTAAGCACAAAATAACAAATAAGAGAAAAAATTATAGACTAACTTACAATTATAGTCTTGCATTGTCACTTTTTAATGCATTTTAACCTTCTCTTCTTTTTAATTATTTCTATTATTATTTCTATAAAGGAGAAAGAAGAAAAGTCGTTGATATATCAAGTGTGACCCTTCTCCCAGCAACCAAAACAGCACCAAGGATCAGTTTGAATTTGATTTTGAAAAAAATACTTATTTTTTTCATTTTTTTAAAAGAGATCTTTTTTAACAAACAAAAATTAATTCACAATTAGATAGATTTTTTAAAAAGAATTTTTAAGTATTAAAAATGTCTTTTGCTATTTTACTTTTTTTTAATAAAAGTAATTTTTTAAAAGACACATCTAAATATATTTTAAATTGAATAAAAATAAATCAAAGAACAGTTTGAAAGAACAACTCAATTTTTTTTAGAAAATAGTAAATAAGAGAATAGCAAAATAAATTTATTAACTAAAAATTAAAATCTAACTAAAATGTAATAAATTAAATCAGAGAACATCAAAATGAGTTTTTTTCAAATCTCTCTCTCCTCTGACTCTGGTGACAGCGACGGCGCGACGAGCCTCTCCTCCTCCCTCTCTTCTTTTTCCTCTTCTTCTTCCTCGCGGTGCTTGGCCTCTTTTTCTCTTCTCTGATTTTTCCTTCTTTGTATAGTGTGTTTGTGTGAGATGGAGTAGTTCAGACTTCAAAGTGAAATGCGTGTGTGAATGTGGAAGGGGTTACTGTCCTGTGCGTGTGTGTTGAGTAAAATGAGTTAAGTAAGATTAGGGTTAGAAATTGTCAGAATTTGAGTAGAATATTAATTTAAAATAAAATTTAATTTAATATAATTAATTTTAAGAATATTATTTATTTTTTTATTTATAAATTATTTTTAATTAAATATTTTAATTTAGAATTAGAGATAAATAAATAATTTTTTTTAGTCTACAATATTAATCAAAATTTTCAATTATTAAATTTAAATTGTATAAAATTTTTATTATTTTCAAATATTAAAACTTTAAATCTCTAATAATACTCAATTATTTAAAATTTTTTATAAATCTTAATGGATTTTAAACTTAAATTATTATAAAATTTAATTTAATTACTTTTAAAAAAATATTTTTTCTTAAATAAATTATCAACAAAAATATACTAAATCATAAATAAATCATTATTTAATTGTTAAAAAGCTCGGGTTATTATAGGCGACGACGAAACGACGGAGACGTAGAAGAACGACGACACGAGACAGAATTGTCGACGATTATGAGTGTGAGAGAGTCTGCCTCTACAAAGGCTGAGTGAGAAATGAAATAAAAAATATATAATATTTGTTATAAATTTATTTTAAATTTATTTCTTTTATAAATAATATTTGTTATATGTTTATAACAATCATTTTTGAATATTCTATGAATTTAATATTTATAGAAAAAATTGTTTACATTTGTATGATTATTTATAATTATTTTTATATGTATCTTTTAATTTGTATAATTATTTAAATTATATTAAAAAATTGTTGTTTAATAAAAAATTGTTGCAATGGTTATAAAACTGTTCTATAAAATAGTCAAAGAAAACGGTTTTATTTTGTTGCTATAATGTAATGAAAAATTGATCTTCAACAGCAACACTGTAAAAATCGTCGTCGAAGACCATCTAATAGAACGGTTTTAAAGTGTAGTATTTTGGCAACGGTTTTTATACATTTATTTTGTACAATTATTTAAATAACAATAAAAAATCGTTGCTTAAAAACAAATCCTGGTAACGGTTATAAAACTGTTCTTTAAAATAGTCAAAAAGAACGGTTTTAGTTTGTTGCTATAAAATAATGAAAAATTGAATTCATTAGTAACACTATAAAAAATCGTTGTCTAAAACTGTCTAAGAGAACGATTTTAAAGCATTGCAAAATTTGGCATTGCTAAAACCCATATTTATTGTAGTGAACTAGAAGGAGAAGAGAAGGGAGAGGGGTTTCTCATGCAGAACGAAGAGCACCGCGCAGATGACCGCAACAAGATGACTGCGACAGAGAAAAGAAGATGACCACGCCATCGCCCATCAAGAGAGCATCGCGCCTTCACCGTACGTAGAGGAGTGCACCGCAATTGAGTTGCTGTCACCGTTAAGAAGGGGAGAAAGGATGTGTGCGTTATTGCAGTAGCTATGTTAGGATTTGTATGCGTGCCGTGGAGTAATGAAGCACATTTGTTCTTTTTTTTTAAGTTATTTCATTGAAAAAATAATTGGTGAGAATATCAATAAAAGTTTTTTTTTTTAATTTTTAATCATAAACAATTTTAAGCAATCTTTTATAAATGTTATTTGTTTAATTTTTTGACAACTCTTATAAAATGTTGTATTTTTATTTAAAAATATTATCTTAAAATTTTTATTTTGTAACATTTTATAAATATTACTTTAGATATCAAAGAGAATTATTTTTATGAATGGCAAAAAATTTTATTATCTTTCTCTTAGTCAAAGATAATTCATAAAAAATATTGTCTTTCTCTAACTAAGACAATTTCTGTTAAATATTATTTTAAATAAGGATTACTTTAGAGAAAAAATATTGTAGTGATGAATAATGACAATATAAAAATTTAAAGATACTCAATAATATGCAAATTAATAAACAAAATATTTATTTATTTATAAATAAAAGATTCCCATTTTCTAATATCAGGTCAAATGCATATATGGTCGGAAATTAATTAAACACTGTCGGTCACACGCTCAAAATCTAGTAAAGTCTTGAATTATCACGGAAGCTATACATGCAAATCAAGTTGCCCCATGACTGAGGATTATTGCTTGAAAAAGGTGATGGAACTCACAATCTCAGCCATGAAATTCAACACCCTTTTTCTTTAGTAACCAACTTGACCACAAAATACATTGTTTCTTTTTTTTTTTTTTTTTCCTTTTTCGTAATCTAATTTAACCTTTTGGACAACGTAGATTTTATTATGCAACAATTCATTATCCAATAATAAATCTTTAAATAAAGTTGAAGTCCACAGCAAATTAATTTTTGTTTTATTAGGTTTAGACTATGATCTCACCAAGAGAGTAATTGTTTACTTTGACAGAAAATTACATTAACTAATAACCACCTATATATTTAAACAAAAGACACAAATGAAAGGACAATAAAACAAGTAATGTAGTTTTTTTTTTTTCGTTTAATTATTCTCTCCTTATTATTTTATTAAATTTTTAATTAGATCTTTATATATTTTTTTAATTAGATTCATGTACTACATCAGATTTTGTAATTAAATCTCTATAATAACAAAAATGTTAAAACTAACAGAATATTCTATTAAATTATATATAATATTTAGTCAAATGTAAGACATATTCATTTTGTTTGATGGAATATTCTATTATTTCTAACGATTTTATTACAGTATGATATAGGAACTTAATCGAAAAAGAAAAAAAAAAGTATAGAAACCTAATTAAAAATTCAGTAAAATTATAGGAATGACAATAGAGTAATTAAACCTTTTTTTTTTTTTTGTTCACGAAGTTATGTAGTTTATATATCTCCCCCATCTCTTTTCTTTTGATCTTTAATTAATCAGATCTCATATCAATCAGACATAGCACAGAGAAGATATCATCCGCCATAAAGCTCCAAATCTTTCTCTTATCCATGGTTTCCCTTTGGTCCCTCTGATATGAGACCAAAGTCTGCCATATTCAACATTTAACTTCTTTTTACAGCTAAGTCTTGTATCTGAAATAAGAAACAGCTTTCTTTAAATTCCGAACCCCATTCAAGGTACAAAGAACCAGCATGCTCCCATAATATTCCCCTAACTTTGCATGAGAAACTAATATATTTTGTCTCTTTCATCATTTAGTTTCAGTCATTTTAGCCCATAACATACATACATACATACGCTTCTATTAAGTCTTTGTCTCAAATTTGTATTTTTTCTAATATTGTCTTCTTCTGCAGGCTATATAACTTGAAGAACTGAGATTTTGCTCTAAAGCAAAACCAAGGGAAAAAAAATCATAAATATTTTTAAGTTTATGACATAATTAATACTGGGTGTTTATGTGAATCATATAAGCTTTAGTTAAATCAAAGGAGTATCCAAAAAGATGGTTAAATCATGCTGGAAACCATTGGTGGAAGGCGAAGATAATGGAGATGGCGGTGGGAGTAGTAGTGGGAGAGTTGATGGGTTGTTGTGGTACAAAGATTTGGGGTACCATCTTCATGGTGAATTCTCAATGGCTGTGATTCAAGCAAATAACTCATTGGAAGATAGAAGCCAAGTTGAATCTGGACCTTTGAGTTCCAACCACCATTTGGGTCCTCATGGAACCTTCATAGGTGTATACGATGGTCATGGTGGAAACGAAGCCTCACAGTTTGTTAGTGACAATCTTTTCTCTAATCTCAAGAGTATGTTCCCGTGATCTCGATGCTATCATCCTTTTATTGTTATTATTAATTATTAACGTCCGATAAATTCAATTAAACTTTACGTTTATCCTAATCCCGCTATGGCCTGAAAATTTCGCAGATCTTGAAATGAAATTGAGGACTTAAAAGAGCATAAGCAACTTATATCTTCCATAACCCTGGTTTTCTACAAACATATAGTTTTTACACACTCTAAATGCTTTCCAAAATATATCATCAAGTTCATTGTAAACACTAAGCAAAAGGGAAAATTTTTTGTCTCTCAGTATATTTAATTTTAAAGTCTTTCAAAATTGTGGGAGCTTCAAGCACTAGCTAGAGCACTCCCTTATTATTAGGGAAGCAAGCTAGTAATTATTTACAAATAATTGACTCTTTCAACTTGGGTTTTCTAATAAGAATAGAATCCATAATAATTTTGGGTTTAATCAACTTTAATCAATTGGACTTGTACATAAAAAAAATTAACTATTAAATCAGTTATTCATATAAAATATATGTTAAAATATAAAATACATATTAAAAATAAATTAAATTATATATATTTATATACAAATACACCATAATTAATTTAGTAGTTAATTTTGTGTTCACGTAATATTTTTTATCTTTAATTTTTCATTATCCTAATATTCTTGATATTTAATAGAACTTTGGTAACTATATAATGATTAATAAGAAATAATCCTTAAGAAAAAAGAATTTGGTATTTAATTGTGGAAGGTTTTTATTACAAGCGATCTGAAAACTTAAAAAATAAGCTGCTCCATTATTCTTTTGTGATATATCCCACAGGGTTTGCAGCTGAAAATCAAAGCATATCAGAAACCGTTATAAAAAAAGCATTCTCAGCAACAGAGGATGGTTTTTTGTCTCGAGTTAAGAAACAATGGCTAACTAAGCCGGAGATTGCATCCACAGGAACTTGTTGCTTGGTTGGAATAATCTGCAACGGCATGCTTTACATCGCAAACTCCGGCGACTCGAGGGCGGTGCTAGGTAGATTAGAGAGACAAACAAGAGAAGCATCTGCTGTTCAATTATCCGTCGAACATAATGTTAATCAAGAAACTGTTAGAGATGAACTTCGTTCAAAGCACCCCTTTGATTCACAGATTGTGGTTATGAGACACAATGTTTGGCGTGTAAAAGGACTCATACAGGTAAAAAAAAAAAAAATTGTTTAGCTAACCTGTGATTTTAAGTTCACGGATCAAGATTATTATTATTAGTAAAAAATTTTAAATATTTTGTTTTAATAAATACATAATAAATATATTAAAAATTACTTCGATTTTATATATTTTTATTAAAAAAATTCATTTGGTAATTTTAGTATGTACCAAAAGAAATTTAGTAGATGATGATCATGTATGTGTTGGTTTTTGTCACCAAGATTTTAGTTTCTTACTCTCTAGCTAGCTTTTGAGAATTAGAAGGTGAATCTCGAGCACAACGATAAAGTTGCTGAAAATAGCGTTTTCATCTGTGATGGTAAGATTGCATATACGTTAAAACTTGCTTCTTACATCTTACCAAGTAAGAGAAAAAAGAATTAAGCTAGATTTTATCATAACTTGGTGGATTATCTAATAAGATTCTAATCTAAATTGCTACTACTATTTTTCTTTTTAATTAGAAAGATAATAAATAAACATTTTATATGCCCAGTTTTACGGTATTTATTGCTTAATATTTAATTTTTATTTAATTTATCTTTTATAATAAATTTTAAATATTTATTATTTATTTTTATAATTTTTAAATTAAATAAATTTTTAGTCTTTTTTCTCAAATTAAGTACTATAGCAATCACTCATTTTATATAATTAGGAACATTCTCTTTATTATTAATTGACAAAAATATCCTTGATGGTAGTCCTAACACTAACAATATTATGAAAGTGTGTTCCTAATTATATGGGTTACATATATTCAGTCACAACCATTAATTACTGCCAGTATTGCTTGCGTATAGTATTCATGAATAATCTTTTACCAATTAAGCAGAACGTGCTAGCCATTTTTAAAGAGAAACTTTTGGAACTATCAATTTTTAGTATTTTTTATTTTGATTATTATAAATATTAAATTATGTTTAATAAATAAATTTTATTAATTTATGTGTATAAATTCTAAAAATGTAAATATAAATTATATTAATTTATGTACATAAAATTTTAATTAATATAAATATAAATTATACATTTTTGTATGTAAAACGTATGTAAATATAAATATAAATTGTTATTGACTAAATACTTACTAAAAATGATAATATTTACTGATCATAGCATTGCTCATTTTTAAATCCAATGTTGAGATAATAACTTGCATGGTATTGCAGGTTTCAAGATCCATTGGTGATGCATATCTGAAGAAAGCAGAGTTCAATAGAGATCCTCTGCCATCTAAGTACAGACTAGCTGAGACATTCTTCAAGCCAATTCTTAGTTGTGAGCCATCAATATCGGTGCACAAACTCCACCCTGATGACCAATTCCTCATATTTGCTTCTGATGGTTTATGGGAGCACCTTGGCAACCAAGAAGCTGTTAGCATAGTCAGCAACAACCCACCTAATGTAATGTCCCATTTAAATTTGTTTACTTTCCATTTTTGGTTATATTTTTTTTATTCATTGCATAAATGGCAAATTGATATCCTTTAAATGATATATCAACTCTACTTCGTAGGATAAGACTTATTTATCTTTTATGATAATTGTGCATATGGTATTTTTGTTGTTTTGTGAGTTTGATGTCACAAGTTCAGCTACTAAAAAAAAGTCATGTTTTCCCGAATTCGGTCTGGAGTTTTGAATACTAGGCTATTTTTTGTTCTTTTTTTTTTTATATATATATAAAAAGTTTGGAATAAACTCCTCTAAAATGAAAATGTTATTAAAGTAAGAAAATTAAAGTTTAATCATTACTATATCAAATTACTAGGGCTCGCATGTTATGAAAATTGCAAATTTAAAAAGAATTAATGTCTCATTTTATTAATTTTTTCATTTTAGATTATATTTTTTAAAAAAGTTTAAATACTACTTATTTATCACTCATCAAAAAATTCCTCACAAAGATAGAAGAAACTCATATCTATGGTCATATAAAATATTTTTCAAGTCTTTTACTATCAGTATACTATCTAATTGGTAGGTCACTCTTTTTATAAACAAATTATTCTAAATCAATTGTAAACATTTTCATTGTTACAGGGAATTGCAAGAAGACTAGTGAAAGCTGCACTAAGAGAAGCAGCAAAGAAGAGAGAAATGAGATTTGCAGACCTCCAAAAAATTGAACAAGGAGTAAGGAGACATTTTCATGATGATATAACAGTGATTGTTGTGTTTCTCAATCCCAAACTTATTGATACAAGCTCTCCATTAGGTTCTCCTCTTTCAATCAAGGGAGGTGAATTCTAATAATCAAACAAAATTTTATATATAATAACTTGTTACTTGTAGAGATTAAAGTGAACCAATCTTCACTATATAACCAAGAGTATAATATTTAAGGTTTGCAATGATCTGATTCTGAAATTTGTGTGTTCTCACTAGTTTATGATGATTAATTAACGTTGAACATGTATCTATCAATTAACTATGAAACATATATGCTTTGTATATTAATATATATATATATATATATATATATCTCCATTTTGAGTACTTGTTACCATATTTTTTTTTATTGTAGTTCTGATATATTCTGAATGTTATCATAATAATTTAAGAAGTTAAAGAGAGTTTAAAATTTAAAAATATACAAAAAATAGAACAATACAATCAAAATACATATCTTGTATCGAGAAATTTAATTTCTGTATGTGTATCGAAAGTTGCATAAAAATAAAAAATCATAATTCATAAATAAAAAGCAAATCAAGGTTTTATGTTCTACAAACTTATAATTATCATTCATCATTATCCAATATCAATACAAATTAGATCATCCTCTTCAGCAAAAGTTAAAATCTGATATCTTTCTTCCGTAGCGACAATAATCTTTTCAATTTCTTATTTATCTCATATTATTGATTTTCTCTTATCATTAATCTTTATATTTGTTATAAAATGACATTTGGATGTCATAATAGAATATTATCATGCATAATAGAATATAAAACATTATCAATTAATGAATAATAGATTTTTATAATGTGTTTTCATTAATTAATAAGTGAGTTAAATAAATAATACTCTACTATTATTCAATATCTTCATCTATAATCTATAAATAGATCCTTGAAAAAAGGTTTTAAGATATATAAAATTTACAAATTTATATTATCCTAACTTTTGTGTTAAATTTCTGTGTATAATTCTTGTGCAATACAAAATTTATTCTCATAAATTATCAAGTGTTATATTGTAAGAATATCATTAAGATATAATTTTTCTATATTCTCATATATAAATTTTTATGTATCTACTTTTATCATATTTTTACAACACGTTATTAGCATGAAGGCTCTTAAAGTAAGAAATTTTAATTATGTCAAATATTTTTCGTTTGAAATTTGTACTACTTCATTTGTCTGAAAAAAATTATTTATCTTGTATTATAAACGTCGAAATTTACCTTACTCAGTGGGTCTCGGTAATGTCATTAATGCAAACAATAATACAACCCTAAAGGATTGCACTATGGCAATGATTTTCTTTCATCATTATGTTGATAAAGGATTAAAAAATGAATATCTTACTATAAAAGATCCAATAGAACTATGGAAGAGCCTAGAGGAAAGGTATTATCACCTAAAATCGGTGATTCTTCCAAATGTTCAATATGAATTATTTCATTTGTGGTTACAGCATTTTAAATCCATTGCTAAATATAATTTCGCAATGTTTAAAATAACCTCAGAATTAAAATTGTGTAGAAAAAATATTACTAATAAAGATATATTGGAAAAAACATATTCAACCTTTCATGCTTCGAATATGCTCCTGTAGTAGCAATATCAATAGAAGTGATTTACAAAATATTCTGAATTAATGGGATATCTTCTTGTGGTAGAACAAAATAACAAATTGCTCATGAAAAATTATGAAGCTCTCCCCTTTGGCTCTACTCCATTCCCCAAAGTGAATGTGACACATTGTAATCCCAAAAATGATAAAGGTCACTGGTGCACGAATCTCCACACTCCGTACAGCTGTACCAGCAAGTGTATTGGGTCGTGCAAGTAATACCTGAGCGAGTCAGGGTCGATCTCACGAGGATTGTGATTTGAAGCAAGCTATGGTTATCTTGCAGGTCTTAATAAGGCGAATCAGAGGTTGTTGGGTTTGTATTTGTGAGATCTAAACTAAGTTGACATGTAAATAAAGAAAAAGGGTATAAAATATTTTGTAAATTAAATGGAATCAGTAATAGGAATACGGTTAAAGATTGGAGTTGCTTTGTCTTTCTGAATTAACTCTGGTATTACTGTCTCCTTTGCTTGTGAGTGATTTCTTCTATGGCAGGCTGTATGTGATCAACGCCATTGGCCGTGGTCATCAATCTCCTCTGCTTCAGGTCAAACGCCGTATGGCCGCGGTCATCCAATCTAAACGAGGGTGAAAGCTCTAGCAGTTCATTTTCTTGGCGATCCTACTCAAAATGCCACAGACAAGGTCGAATCTTCCGGATCAGAGAATGCTGCTTCCTTGGATTCTAGCCTCTACCACAAAGACCCTAATCTCCCCCAAAAATCGGCTGAACTGGTGTCTCGAGAAGTCCCCAACGAAGTCGTGGATTAGCCACCTGAGAGATGTATAATCAAGCTGGCGGTTCGCGCTTTCCAGCCACGTATTCACACGAACCCAAGTAGAGACGGGTGGTTGTCAGGCACGCGGTCCTAGTATGATGAACAGAGCTGATTGTCACTGATCATCCTATTCACCATGTTGAAGAACGAGTATACATCTTAGAATTAAATCAAACACAGATCGAAGGAAAACAGTAATACTTTTATTAATTCATAGAACTCAGCAGGGCTCCTCCCCTCAACCTAGGAGGGTTAGAAACTCATATTGAAAGGAAAATTACAATGTAAAACTCGAATATGGCATAAAAATCTCCTGCACAATACATGAATCTAATCCCTTAAATACTAAACTAATGACTAGTAAGGGTAAAACAATCTTTTTAGTGCTAAAATATACTTGTGGGGCTCACTTGGTGAGTGTTTGGGATGCATTTTTATGAGATCCACGTGCTAGGAGGCCTCTAGGGCATTGAACGCTAGCTAGGGGGTCCTCTTTGGGTGTTTGGATACTGGACTCTTCTCCTTGGGCGCTGGACGCCTGAAAGGGGGCAGGAGGCTGACGTTGGACGCCAGTTTTGGGCCTTCTAATCTGAAGCAAAGTATAAACTATTATACATTGCTGGAAAGCTCTGGAAGTCAGCTTTCTGTTGCCGTTGAGAATGCTCTATTTGGAATTCTATAGCTCCAAAAAAGCTCTTCCGAGTGCAAGGAGGTCAGATCCGGACAACATCTGCAGTACTTTCTCTGTCTCTGAATTAGACTTTTGCTCCAGCTCCTCAATTTTAGCCAAAAATTACCTGAAATTGCATAAAAATATACAAACTTGTAGTAGAATCCAAAAATATAAATTTAACACTAAAACCTATAAAAACTTAATAAAAACTAAACAAAACATACTAAAAACTATATGAAAACAATGCCAAAAAGCATCTAAAATATCCGCTCATCACAACACCAAACTTAAACTGTTGCTTGTCCCCAAGCAACTAAAAACACAGTAGGATAAAAAGAAAAGTAAGATACAAATAAATTTCAAAGTTTTCAATGAAGCTCAGTTTCAATTAGATGAGCGGGACTTAGTAGCTTTTTGCTTCTGAATAGTTTTGGCATCTCACTATCCATTGAAACTCAGAATGGTTGGCATCTTTAGGAACTTAGAATCCAAATGATATTATTGATTCTCCTAGTTCAGTAATTTTTTATTCTTGAACACAGCTTTCAGAGTCTTGGCCGTGACCCTAAGCACTTTGTTTTCCAATATTACCACCGGATACATAAATGCCACAGACACTTTAACTGGGTGAACCCTTTCGGATTGTGATTCAGCTTTGCTAGAAATCCCCAGATAGAGGTGTCCAGAGTTCTTAAGCACACTCTTTTTGCATTGGATCACGACTTTAACCGCTCAGTCTCAAGCTTTTCACTTGACACCTTCACGCCACAAGCACATGGTTAGGGACAGCTTGGATGAGCAGCTTAGGCCAGGATTTTATTCCTTTAAGCCCTCCTATCCATTGATGCTCAAAGCCTTGGATCCTTTTACCCTTGCCTTTTGGTTTAAAGGGTTATTGGATTTTTCAATCTGCCCTCCTTTTCCTGCATTTTTGGCTAGTAATGGATTTTTCTCTTTTTATTTATTTATTTATTTATTTTTCGCATACATATATTATTTTTTTTCTTTTGCAACATACTTTTTCTTTTTCTTTTTGCTGCTTTTTCTTGCTTTAGAATCAATTTTTGGATTTTTCAGATTACCAATAATACTTGTCCTTTTTCATCATTCTTTCAAGAGCCAACATTCTAAAATTCCAAATTCAAATATGCACTGTTTATTCATACATTCAGAAAACAAAAGCAATGCCACCACATCAAGATAATTGAACTACTCTTATTATAAACTTGAAATTCATGTATCTCTTAATTCTTTTCAAATAAAATTTTATTTTAAGAAAGGTGAGAGATATATGGAACATTTTACATCTTTAAGACATCAATGCAAATGATCATGCAACAAGAACAAGAGAACAGACAATATAACATAACAAAAAACAGAAAAATAAAGGAAAAGGAGGTAAAAGAGAACGAATCCACCTTTAATGGTGGCGGCTAGTGCTCCTCCTTGAGAATCCAATGTGGTGCTCGATCTCTTCAATGTCACTCCTTTGCCTTTGTTGTACTTTCCTCATAGCCCTTTGATCTTCCCTTATGGCTCTTTGATCTTCCCTTATTTCATTGAGGGTGATGGAGTGCTCTTGATGCTTCATCCTCAATTGCTCCATGTTAGTGCTCTCCAAGAGAAGTCTGCCATTGATCCTAATAGCTTTGAGGAGGAAAATACATCCCTTGAGGCATCTCAGGAATCTTATGCTGAGGTGGTTGCATAGGCTCTTGTGCATGCTCTGTAGTTTGCTCTATTCTCTTTTTAGTGATGGGCCTGTCCTCCCCAATGGAGATATCTCCTTCTATGACAATTCCAGCAAAATTGCATAGATGACAGATGAGGCGTGGGAACGCCAACCTTGCATTGGGGGAAGGCTTCTCAGCTATCTTGTACAATTCTTGAGGAATCACCTTATGTACTTTCACCTCACCTCCAATCATGATGCAATGGATCATGATGGCTCTGTCAATAGTCACTTCTGACCGATTGCTAGTAGGGATGATATATGGAACGTTGGATGAATTCCAACCATCTTCTAGCTCTAGGTTCTTAGTTGAATGGGCTTGCCTTGGGAATTCTTTTTCCACTGTGCTCCTTCCATACAGATATCTGAGAGCACTTGATCCAATCTCTGATCAAAGTTGACTCTCCTAGTGTAAGGATATGGATCTCCTTGCATCAAGGGCAAGTTGAACGCCAACGTCACACTTTTCGGGCTGAAATCTAAGATTCTTCCTCGGACCATGGTGCTCCAATTCCTTGGATTTGGGTTCATACTAGTGTCATGGTTTTTAGTAACCCATGCATTAGCATAGAACTCTTGCACCATTAGAATCCCAACATCTTGAATGGGATTGGTTAGGACTTCCCAACCTCTTCTTTGGATCTCTCTTTGGATTTTCGGATACTCATTCTTCTTGAGCTTAAAAGGGACCTCAGGGATCACTTTCTTCTCTACCACTAGTTCATAAAAATGGTCTTGATGGGCTTTAGTGATGAATCTCTCCATCTTCCAAGATTCGGAGGTGGCAGCTACTGCCTTTCCTTTCCTCTTTCTAGAGGACTCTCCAACCTTGGGTGCCATGAATGGGAATGGAAAGAAAAAAGCTATGCTTTTCCAACACCAAACTTAAAACTTTGCTCGTCCTCGAGGAAAAATAAAGGAAAGAGAAGAATGGAGTAGAAGAAGAAGAAAATAGAAGAAGATAGAGGGAGAGAGAGGGCTCGACCGTGGGGCTTATAAGTGTATATGAGAGGTGTGTGTATGAAGCATTATGAAGAGGGGTATTTATAGGATGGGGGTAGGGTTAGGTTCGGCCATGGGTGGGGTTTTGGGTGGGAAATTTGATTTTGAAGTGGGTGGGGGTTGGTGGGAGTTATGATGGTTTGGGGAAGTGATATGGATGTGATTGGGCTAGGATATATAGGGAAGTGTGTATGGGAAAGTGTGAAAGTAAGAAGGAATAAGTGGGGTAGGTAAAGATGCTGTGGGACCCACTGGTCCTGAGAGGCTAGGGAATTCAGATTCTCTGCCCTCTGCACTGGCGTTTGAATGCCCAAGGGCTGCTCCTTGGCTGGCGTTCAACGCCAGCAATACTGCCCATTTGGGGCGTTGAACGCCCAGCCAAAGCTCCCTGGCTGGCGTTCAACTTTAATAACACTCCATCCAGAGTGTTCTATTTTCACTGATAAACAATTCTTTCTCTGTTCTGACTGCTGCACATGATTATGAACCTAAGAAAATAGAACTTAAAGAAAAATAAAATTAAGAAATAAAAATAATAAATAATTAATTAAGGTTGGGTTGCCTCCTACCAAGTGCTTCTTTAACGTCATTAGCTTGACAGTTAGCTCCTTACGGAGGTGAGTATGGGCTCAGAATTTCACCCCTTACAGTGAACTTTCTTTCTGTCTTCTCACGAATGAGCTCCACATACTCTAAAGACAGGATACGACTCATTGTATGTGGTAAGACTGGTTTTTTGGTGAAGATAACTCTCATGCCAAGTGAGAGGCCTTTAGTTGGGACTTTCTTGTCCCTCCAGCCTTTAGGTACTTTCTTCTTGGTACCTTTGTGCTTAGAGCTTGTTGATGGCTGCCCAACACCAAACTTAGAATTGATGTTTGGGGGTTCTATAAGGCTTTGCACAGAAAGAGAGGGTTATAACACTAGGTGTTGCACAATTATCTCTCTTTTATTAGAGGAGAATTGGGATAAGGCATCTTGAACAAGATGTGGTCCTTCCCTAGTTGTAGAGTCAGTTCTCCCTTAGCCACATTAATGATAGCATTAGCAATTTCTAGGAAAGGTCTTCCAAGGATGACAGAGTCATCCTCATCCTCTCCAATATCCAAAACTATGAAGTTTGTAGAGATATAGTGGTTTTCAACTTTCACCAAGACATCCTCTACTAAGCCATATGGTTTCTTCATTATCTTGTCTGCCATATCTAATGAGATGTTTGCAGCTTGTACCTCAAAGATTTCCAACTTCTCCATTACAGAGAGTGGCATGAGGTTGATACTTGACCCTAGGTCACACAGAGCCTTCTCAAAGGTCATGGTGCCTATGGTACATGGAATCAGAAAGCGTCCAGGATCTAGAAGCTTCTGAGGTAGCTTTTGCTGAACCAAAGCATGGAGTTCTTTGGAAAGCAATGGAAGTTCTTCCTCCAAAGACTTTGTACCAAATAGCTTGGCATTCAGATTCATGAGAGCTCCTAGGTACCGAGCAACTTGCTCTTCCCTAGTGTCTTCATCCTCATCAGAGGATAAGTGCTCATCAGAACTCATGCACTGTAGAAGTGCCTACAAAGGAACCTCTATGGTCTTTATGTGAGCCTTGGCTTCCTTTGGTTTTGGGACAGGGGTTTCTTGAGTGGGAATTGAGCACTCAGGGGGTGTGCTTTTACTGGCGTTCAATGCCAGCTCTGTTAGCTCTTTGGGCATTGAACGCCCATGCTGTGCACTCTTACTGGTGTTAAACACCAGTTCCTCTATCCTTTTGGGTGTTGAAGGCCCAGCAGGGGTATCCTTGCTGGCGTTCAACGCCAGTTTCCCTGGCTGGTTGGGCGTTGAACGCCTAGTGAGGGGTTCTCACTGGCGTTCAACGCCAGAGTTCCTGTCTGTTTGGGCCTGGCTGGCGTTCAACGCCAGCTCTGCTGCCAGGATGGGCGTTGAACTCCCAGTGAAATCTTTTTCACTGGCGTTCAATACCTTCCCAATTTCTCCAGATTCAGCCTCAGCCTCAGAGGTGATGGCCTTGCACTATTCTCTTGGGTTTACTTCAGTGTTACTAGGAAGAGTGTCAGGAGGAGTCTCAGGGATCCTCTTGTTCAGTTGACCAACTTGTACCTCCAAATTTCTAATGGAGGATCTTGTTTCAATTATGAAACTATGAGTGGTCTTAGAGAGGCTGGAAACCAGAGTGACTAAGTCAGAAAGGCTTTGCTTAGGGGTTTCCATATTCCCTTGAAAGGATGGGAATGGTGGTCTGTTGTTGAAACTATTCTGGTTCCTTCCACCTTGATTGTTATTGAAACCTTGCTGAGGTTTCTGTTGATCCTTCCATGAACGATTAGGATTATTCTTCCATGAAGGATTGTAGGTGTTTTCATAGGGTTCTCCCATATAATTCAACTCATCCATGGTGGGTTGATCAGGATCATAAGCTTCTAATTCAGAAGAAGCTTCCTGAATACTGTCGGTGGAAAATAATATAAGATAAAATTCAAAAATCAAGAAAAAGATAAACAAGATGAAATCAAAAATTAAGAAAAGATAAACAAGAAAAAAATTGAAACTTAAGAAGTAAAACAAGTTAGAGATTCAAAAAATCAAGAAAGAAAAACAATTAAACAAGAACTAATGAAAATACCTAATCTAAGCAACAAGACAACCAGTAGTTGTTAATCATGAACAATCCCCAGCAACAGTGCCAAAAACTTTGTGCGAAATTTGAAGTGTACAAACTAACTGGCAAGTGCATCGGGTCGTACCAAGTAATACCTCAGGTGAGTGAAGGTCGATCCCACGAGACTTGATGGATTAAGCAACAATGGTTGAGTGATTTACTTCGTTAGATGATGAGCGGATATTTTATACGCTTTTTGGGGTTAATTTCATATAATTTTAAGTATGTTTTAGTTAGTTTTTAGTTTATTTTCATTAGTTTTTAGGAAAAATTCATATTTCTGGACTTTACTATGAGTTGTGTGTTTTTCTGTAATTTCAGGTATTTTTCTGGCTGAAATTGAAGGAGCTGAGCAAAAATCTGATTCAGGCTGAAAAAGGACTGCTGATGCTGTTGGATTCTGACCTCCCTGCACTCAAAGTGGATTTTCTGGAGCTACAGAACTCGAAATGGAATGCTTCTAATTGCGTTGGAAAGTAGACATTCAGGGCTTTCCAGCAATATATAATAGTCCATATTTTGCACAAGGATAAATGGCGTAAACTGGCGTTCAACGCCAGTTCTCTGCCCAATTCTGGCGTCCAGCGCCAGAAAAGGATCAAAAGCTGGAGTTGAACGCCCAAACTGGCACAAAAACTGGCGTTCAACTCCACAAATGGCCTCTGCACGTGAATTGCTTAAATCTCAGCCCCAGCACACACCAAGTGGGCCCTAGAAGTGGATCTCTGCATCATCCATCATAGTTTACTCATTTTTTGTAAACCTAGGCTACTAGTTTAGTATTTAAACAACTTTTAGAGACTTATTTTGCATCTCATGACATTTTTAGATCTGAATTTTGTACTCTTTGACGGCATGAGTCTCTAAACTCCATTGTTGTGGGTGAGGAGCTCTGCTGTGTCTCGATGAATTAATGCAAGTATTTCTATTTTCCATTCAAACATGCTTGTTCCTATCTAAGATGTTCATTCGCGCTTAACTGTGATGAAGGTGATGATCCGTGACATTCATCACCTTCCTCAAACCATGAACGTGTGCCTGACAACCACCTCCGTTCTATATCCGACTGAATGAGTATCTCTTAGATTCCTTAATCGGAATCTCCGTGGTATAAGCTAGAATTGATGGCGGCATTCATGAGAATCCGGAAAGTCTAAACCTTGTCTGTGGTATTCCGAGTAGGATTCAAGAATTGAATGACTGTGACGAGCTTCAAACTCCTGAAGGTTGGGCGTTAGTGACAAACGCAAAGGAATCAAGGGATTCTATTCCAACCGGTGATTAGCCGTGCTGTGACAGAGCGCGTGAGCGTAGTTTTCACTGGAAGGATGGAAGGTAGCCATTGACAACGGTGATCCACCAACACACAGCTTGCCATAGGAGGACGTGCGTGCGTGAACAAGAAGACAGAGGAAAGCAGAGATTCAGAAGACAAAGCATCTCCAAAACTCCAACATATTCTCCATTATTGCATAATAAGTAACCTTTAATCCATGCTCTCTTGTTTATTTGCAATTCAACTGATAAACATAACTGACTTCCTGACTAAGATTTACAAGATAACCATAGATTGCTTCAAACCAACAATCTCCGTGGGATTCGACCCTTACTCACGTGAGGTATTACTTGGACGACCCAGTGCACTTGCTGGTTAGTGGTACGAGTTGTGAAAAGTGTGATTCACAATTTGTGCACCAAGTTTTTGGCGCCGTTGCCGGGGATTGTTCGTGTTTGGACAACTAACGGTTTATTTTGTTGCTTAGATTAGGAAAAATTTTTCTTTTTTGGTTTAGAGTCTTTTATTATTTATCCCTTGTTAAAACACTTTAAATTTATAGCTCAATTAGTTAGAACGTGGTGTTTATGTTCATGGTAATTGGCTATCATATTTTTAAAATCTTTTTTCAAAAATAATTTTTTCTATTAAATCCTGTGCCAAACTTTAAGTTTGGTATTTTCTTGTTAATTTTTCAATATATATATATATATATATATATATATATATATATATATATATATATATATATATATATATACTTCTTCAAAACAAGTGTTACATTCATAACTCATTTGGCTAGAGCGTTGGTCTGTGTTCTTGGTAATTGGGTTAGAATCTTTTATATTCTTTTCAAAATCTTCTTTTTCATAAATAATAATTTCTCTATTAAATTTTGTGCCAAACTTTAAGTTTGGTGTTTTCTTGTTGATTTCTCTGTGTTTTTCGAAAATTTTAGTTTGGTTTTCTAAAAATTTTAAGTTTGGTGTTCTTCCTTCGTGTTCTTGTGTTCTTGTGAATCTTCAAAGTGTTCTTGAGTTTTCCTTGTGTCTTGATCTTAAAATTTTTAAGTTTGGTGTTCCTTAGTGTTTTTCCCTTAAAAATTTTCGAAAACAAGGAGCATCAGATCTAAAAATTTTAAATCTTGTGCTATCTTATTGTTTTCTCTCTCCTCTTTAAATTCAAAAATATCTTTTCTCTCTGTTTTAAAAGCAAATTTTCGAAATCTATTTCTAAAATTCAGATTTTTATTTCAAAATTTAAAACCTTTTTCAAAACTTCCTAACCACTTTCTCTCTCCACATTTTTTCGAAAATCTTCACCTATTTTTATTTATTTTATTTTAATTTATTTTATTTTCAAAATAATTAAATAAATAAATAAATAAATAAAAATATTTTTTTTTATTTTACATCATCTCCCTTTCTCCATCATGGATCTAAGTGAAAATGAACAGTTCAGGAGGACTATGGGGTCATATGCTAACCCCTCTACTGCTTCATATGGGAGTAGCATCTGCATACCCTCCATTGGAGTCAGTAGCTCTGAGTTGAATCCTCAGCTCATTATCATGGTGCAGCAAAATTGCCAGTATTCCGGTCTTCCACAAGAAGAACCTACAGAGTTTCTGGCACAGTTTTTACAAATTGCTGACACAGTACATGATAAGAAAATAGATCAGGATGTCTACAGACTATTACTGTTTCCATTTGCTGTGAAAGATCAAGCTAAGAGGTGGTTAAATAACCAACCTAAGGCCAGCATAAGGACATGGAAACAGCTGACAGAAAAATTCCTGAATCAATACTTTCCCCCAAAACGGATGACACAGCTAAGGCTGGACATCCAAGGCTTTAAACAAGGAGATAATGAATATCTTTATGATGCCTGGGAGAGATACAAAGAGATGCTATGAAAATGCCCCTCTGAAATGTTTTCAGAGTGGGTTCAGTTAGACATCTTCTACTATGGGCTTGCAGAAGGAGCTCAGATGTCTCTAGATTACTCAGCTGGTGGATCTATCCACATGAAAAAGACAATTGAAGAGGCTCAAGAGCTCATTGATACAGTTGCCAGGAATCAGCATCTGTACCTAAGCAGCAACCCTTCCATGAATGAAGAGGTTAAAACAGTAACTGCTGAACTCAGTCCTGTAAAACAAGCTGCTGAATTCAATCAGCAATTGGACTTTCTAACAAAGCAGCTAGCCGAATTTAAAGACAGGTTACAAGAGACAAGGATGGCTAATATACATATGGACGAACAGTTTAAGCAAACAAAGCAGCAGCTGTCAAGGCAAATAGCAGAAGAATGCCAAGCAGTTCAACTAAGAAGTGGGAAAACATTAAATACCCCACCTCAAGGCAGCAAAAAGTTAAGAAATGAGCAAACCACCCAAAATTCACCTGAGGACAGTAAGAGCCCAGGGAAAAATAATTCTAGCACTAAAACGCCAGAAAATTGGTGGAAGGCTGGCGCTGAACGCCCAGACCATGCCCAAAACTGGCGTTCAACACCAGAAACAAGGCAAAACTGGCGTTCAACGCCAGAAATGGGCAAGGATCTGGCGTTGAACGCCCAAAATGGGCAAGATCTGGCGCTGAACGCCCAAAATGGGCACAGTTCTGGCGTTCAGATGCCAGGAGCAGACAAGGAGCTGGCATCCAATTTCACTCCAGCTTCTAACTCTGGCACTCAACTGCCAGTGAAGGATCAGACACACACAAATGCTGATAACAACCCCTCTAAAAAGGCTTCTTCAACCACTTCTGTAGGCAATAAACTTGCAGCAACTAAGGTTGAAGAATATAAAGCCAAGATACCTTATCCTCAAAAACTCCGGAAAGAGGAGCAGGATAAGCAATTTGCTCGCTTTGCAGATTATCTCAGGACTCTTGAAATAAAGATTCCATTTGCAGAAGCACTTGAGCAAATACCTTCTTATGCCAAGTTCATGAAAGAGATCTTGAGTCATAAAAAGGATTGGAGAGAAACAGAAAGAGTTCTCCTCACTGAAGAATGCAGTGCAGTCATTCTGAAGAGCTTTCCTGAAAAGCTTAAAGACCCTGGGAGTTTTCTGATACCATGCATATTAGAAGGTAATTGCACCAAGACAGCTTTATGCGATCTTGGGGCAAGCATCAACCTAATACCTGCATCCACTATCAGGAAGCTTGGCTTAACTGAAGAAGTTAAACCAACCCGGATATGTCTCCAACTTGCTGATGGTTCCACTAAATACCCATCAGGCGTGATTGAAGACATGATTGTCAGAGTTGGGCCATTCGCCTTTCCCACTAACTTTGTTGTGCTGGAAATGGAGGAGCACATGAGTGCTACTCTCATTCTAGGAAGACCCTTCCTAGCAACTGGACGATCCCTCATTGACGTCCAACAGGGGGAAATAACCCTGAGAGTCAATGATGATGAGTTCAAGTTGAACGCTGTCAAAGCCATGCAGCATCCAGACACATCAATAGACTGCATGAAAGTTGATCTTATTGACTCTTTGGTAGAAGAGATCAACATGGCTGAGAGTCTCGAATCAGAGTTGGAACATATCCTTAAGGATGTTCAGCCTGATTTGGAGGACTCAGAGGACATGAAAGAGCCTCTGAAATTTCTTTTGGAAGAGGAAAAACCTCCTAAACCCGAGCTCAAGCCATTACCACCATCCTTGAAATATGCATTTCTGGGAGAAGGTGATACTTTTCCAGTGATCATAAGCTCTGCTTTAAATTCACAGGAAGAGGAAGCACTTATTCAAGTGCTAAGGACACACAAGACAGCTCTTGGGTGGTCCATAGGTGACCTTAAGGGCATAAGCCCAACTAGATGCATGCACAAAATCCTATTGGAGGATAATGCCAAACCAGTGGTTCAACCACAGAGGCGGCTAAATCCAGCCATGAAAGAAGTAGTGCAGAAAGAGGTCACCAAATTACTGGAGGCTAGGATTATTTATCCTATTTCTGATAGCCCCTGGGTGAGCCCTGTTCAAGTCGTCCCAAAAAAGGGAGGCATGACAGTGATTCATAATGAAAAAAATGAACTGGTTCCTACAAGAACAGTTACAGGGTGGCGCATGTGTATTGACTACAGAAGGCTCAATACAGCCACCAGAAAGGATCATTTTCCTTTACCATTCATAGACCAGATGCTAGAAAGACTAGCAGGTCATGATTATTACTGCTTTTTGGATGGCTACTCAGGCTATAACCAGATTGCAGTAGATCCCCAGGATCAAGAGAAAACAGCATTCACATGTCCATCTGGAGTGTTTGCTTATAGAAGGATGCCATTTGGGCTATGTAATGCGCTTGCAACCTTCCAGAGATGCATGCTCTCTATTTTCTCTGATATGGTGGAAAAATTTCTGGAAGTCTTCATGGATGACTTCTCAGTATATGGAGACTCATTCAGCTCCTGTCTTGATCACCTGAAACTTGTTCTGAAAAGATGCCAAGAGACCAACCTAGTTTTAAACTGGGAAAAGTGTCACTTCATGGTGACTGAAGGAATTGTTCTTGGGCATAAAATCTCAAACAAGAGAATAGAGGTAGATCAAGCAAAAATAGAGGTAATTGAAAAATTACCACCACCTGCCAATGTTAAGGCAATCAGAAGCTTTCTGGGGCATGCAGGATTCTATAGGAGGTTTATAAAGGATTTTTCAAAAATCGCAAAACCTCTAAGCAATCTGCTAGCTGCTGACACGCCATTTGTGTTTAACACAGAGTGCCTGCAGGCGTTTGAAACGCTGAAAGCTAAGCTGGTCACAGCACCAGTCATTTCTGCACCAGACTGGACGTTACCATTTGAGCTAATGTGTGATGCCAGTGATCACGCCATTGGTGCAGTATTGGGACAGAGGCATGACAAGCTTCTGCATGTCATTTATTATGCTAGTCACGTTCTAAATGATGCCCAAAAAAACTACACAACCACAGAAAAAGAATTACTTGCAGTGGTTTACACCATTGACAAGTTCAGATCATACTTAGTAGGATCAAAAGTGATTGTGTATACTGATCATGCTGCTCTTAAATATCTTCTCACAAAGCAGGATTCAAAACCCAGGCTCATTAGATGGGTGTTGCTTCTGCAAGAGTTTGATATAGAAATAAGAGACAGAAAAGGGACAGAGAACCAAGTGGCTGATCATCTATCACGGATAGAGCCAGTAGAAGGGACACCCCTCCCCTCTCTTGAGATCTCTGAGACGTTTCCAGATGAGCACTTGTTTGCCATTCAGGAAACACCATGGTTTGCCGATATTGCAAACTATAAAGCTGCAAGGTTCATACCCAAGGAGTACAACAGGATATAGAAGAAAAAATTAATTACTGATGCAAAGTACTACTTGTGGGATGAACCTTATCTCTTTAAGAGATGTGCAGACGGAATTATCCGTAGGTGTGTGCCTAGAGAAGAAGCACAGAGGATCCTGTGGCATTGCCACGGATCTCAATATGGAGGCCATTTTGGAGGTGAGCGAACAGCCACCAAGGTCCTCCAATGTGGCTTCTATTGGCCCACACTCTATAAAGATTCCTGAGAGTTTGTACGTAACTGTGACAGTTGCCAAAGAGCTGGCAATCTGCCTCATGGTTACGCCATGCCTCAACAAGGAATCTTGGAGATTGAGTTGTTTGACGTATGGGGAATTGACTTCATGGGACCTTTCCCACCATCATACTCAAACACTTATATTCTGGTGGCAATTGATTATGTATCAAAATGGGTTGAGGCCATTGCCACACCCACCAATGATACTAAAACAGTGCTGAAGTTCCTCCAGAAACATATCTTTAGCAGGTTCGGTGTCCCTAGAATACTAATCAGTGATGGGGGTACTCACTTCTGCAATAAACAGATTTACTCTGCCATGGTTCGGTATGGGATTCGCCACAAGGTGGCTACTCCATATCATCCACAAACTAATGGGCAAGCTGAAGTCTTTAACAGAGAATTAAAGAGAATCCTGGAACGGACAGTAAATACCCGTAGAAAGGATTGGGCATGGAGCTTGGATGATGCTCTGTGGGCTTACAGAACAGCATTCAAGACCCCTATAGGGACCTCTCCATACCAACTCGTGTATGGTAAGGCATGTCACCTGCCCGTTGAACTGGAACATAAGGCCTACTGGGCAACCAGATTCCTAAACTTTGATGCCAAATTAGCAGGAGAAAAAAGATTGCTCCAGCTAAATGACCTAGAGGAGTTCAGATTCACAGCTTTCGAAAATGCCAAGCTTTATAAAGAGAAATAAAAAAAATGGCATGACAGAAAGCTGTCATCTAGAATCTTTGAACCAGGACAGAAGGTTCTGCTGTTCAACTCTAGACTCAGGCTATTCCCCGGGAAATTGAAATCCCGGTGGAGGGGACCATACGTGATTACAAGCGTATCACCATATGGTTATGTAGAGCTTCAAGATATTGACTCTGACAAGAAGTTCATTGTTAATGGACAGAGAATCAAGCACTATCTTGAAGGCAATGTTGAGCAAGAGTGCTCAAGGTTGAAGCTAGATTAAAAGCTCAGCAAGGTCCAGCTAAGGACATTAAAGAAGCGCTTGTTGGGAGGCAACCCAACTTTTATTTACTTTCATGGTTTTTCATGTTTTATTAGGTTCATGATCATGTGGAGTCACAAAATAAATATTAAAAATTGAAAACGGAATCAAAAACAGCAGAAGAAAAATCACACCCTGGAGGAAGCACCTATCTGGCGTTCAACGCCAGAACAGAGCATGTTTCTGGCGCTGAACGCCCAAAATGGGCAACATCCTAGCGCTGAACGCCCAGAACAAGCATGGTTCTGGCGTTCAACGCCAGAAATGGCTAGTAAATGGGCACCAACCTGGCGCTGAATGCCCAGAGTTGTGTGCAAGGGCATTTTGCATGCCTAAATTGGTGCAGGGATGTAAATGCCTTGACACCTCAAGATCTGTGGACCTCACAGGATCATTTCAAGATCTGTGGACCCCACAAGATCCCCACCTTCCCTCCTCATAATCCTAGTTTTTTTTTTCACATCTTCTTCTTCATCTATTCCTTCTTCTTTTGCTCGAGGGCGAGCAACATTCTAAGTTTGGTGTGGTAAAACAATTATGTGAAGGATCTATATCTCAGTGGTAGAACATGTGGCTGCAAATCAAGAGATCCCTGAGATACCTCAGGGGATGCACTTCCCTCCACATAATTATTGGAAGCAACTGAGGATAGAAATACCAAAAATCACTAGGAATCAAGCCACAAAGGCAAGGAAGAGACATAAAAGAGCTCAAGAACATCATTGGTTCCTCAAGAAGGAAATGCCATCATCACTAAGATGGACTCGTTCCTTGTTCTTACTTTCTCTGTTTTTCGTTTTCTCTATGTTAAGTGCTTATCTATGTTTGTGTCTTCATTACATGATCATTAGTAGTAATTAGTGTCTATTTTGATTTTATCCCCAATTAAGTTATAGTTTATTTTTCTCATCATCAGCAAACATGAATAAAATAGTAGATCTTTTGAATAAGAGGCAATAAAATTTCGAGTTTTTAATAAGAAAAATTCTAATTAGTAACATGTGGTGGCAATGCTTTCTGTCTTCCGAATGAATGCTTGAACAGTGCATATGTCTTTTGAATTTGTTGTTTAAGACTGTTAAATATGTTGGCTCTTGAAAGAATGATGAACATGAGACATGTTATTGATAATCTGAAAAATCATAAAAAATGATTCTTGAAGCAAGAAAAAGCAACAAAGAACAAAGCTTGCAGAAAAAAAAAATATATATATATATAATAAAATAGGCGAAAAAAAATTTAGAAAGAAAAAGAAAAAGCAAGCAGAAAAAGCCAAAAGCTCTTAAAACCAAGAGGCAAGAGCAAAAAGCCAATAACCCTTAAAACCAAAAGGCAAGGGCAAATAAAAAGGATCCCAAGGCTTTGAGCATCAGTGGATAGGAGGGCCTAAAGGAATAAAATCCTGGTCTAAGCGGCTAAACCAAGCTATCCTTAACCATGTGCTTGTGGCGTGTAGGTGTCAAGTGAGAACTTGAGACTGAGCGGTTAAAATCAAGGTCCAAAGCAAAAAGAAGAGTGTGCTTAAGAACCTTGGATACCTCTAATTGGGGGCTTTAGCAAAGCTGAGCCACAATCTGAAAAGGTTCACCCAATTATGTGTCTGTGGCATTTATGTATCCGGTGGTAATACTGGAAAACAAAGTGCTTAGGGCCACGGCCAAGACTCATAAAATAGCTGTGTTCAAGAATCATCACACTGAAATAGGAGAATCAATAACATTATTTGAATTCTAAGTTCTTATAGATGCCAATCACTCTGAGCTTCAATGGATAAAGTGAGATGCCAAAACTGTTCGGAAGCAAAAAGCTGCTAGTCCCGCTCATCTAATTAAAATCTGAGCTTCACTCAAAAACTCTGAGATATTATTGCTTCTCAACCCATTAGTCTTCTATTTTATTTGTCTAGTTGCTTGAGGACAAGCAACAGTTTAAGTTTGGTGTTGTGATGAGCGGATATTTTATACGCTTTTTGGGGTTAATTTCATATAATTTTAAGTATGTTTTAGTTAGTTTTTAGTTTATTTTCATTAGTTTTTAGGAAAAATTCATATTTCTGGACTTTACTATGAGTTGTGTGTTTTTCTGTAATTTCAGGTATTTTTCTGGCTGAAATTGAAGGAGCTGAGCAAAAATCTGATTCAGGCTGAAAAAGGACTGCTGATGCTGTTGGATTCTGACCTCCCTCCACTCAAAATGGATTTTCTTGAGCTATAGAACTCGAAATGGCATGCTTCCAATTGCGTTGGAACGTAGACATCCAGGGCTTTCCAGAAATATATAATAGTCCATACTTTGCACAAGGATAGATGACGTAAACTGGCGTTCAACGCCAGTTCTCTGCCCAATTCTGGCGTCCAGCGCCAGAAAAGGATCAAAAGCTGGAGTTGAACGCCCAAACTGGCACAAAAACTGGCGTTCAACTCCACAAATGGCCTCTGCACGTGAATTGCTTAAATCTCAGCCCCAGCACACACCAAGTGGGCCCCAGAAGTGGATCTCTGCATCATCCATCATAGTTTACTCATTTTTTGTAAACCTAGGCTACTAGTTTAGTATTTAAACAACTTTTAGAGACTTATTTTGCATCTCATGATATTTTTAGATCTGAATTTTGTACTCTTTGACGGCATGAGTCTCTAAACTCCATTGTTGGGGGTGAGGAGCTCTGCTGTGTCTCGATGAATTAATGCAAGTATTTCTGTTTTCTATTCAAACATTCTTGTTCCTATCTAAGATGTTCATTCGCGCTTAACTGTGATGAAGGTGATGATCCATGACATTCATCACCTTCCTCAAACCATGAACGTGTGCCTGACAACCACCTCCGTTCTATATCCGACTGAATGAGTATCTCTTAGATTCCTTAATCGGAATCTCCGTGGTATAAGCTAGAATTGATGGCGGCATTCATGAGAATCCGGAAAGTCTAAACCTTGTCTGTGGTATTCCGAGTAGGATTCAAGGATTGAATGACTGTGACGAGCTTCAAACTCCTGAAGGCTGGGCGTTAGTGACAAACGCAAAGGAATCAAGGGATTCTATTCCAACCGGATCGAGAACCAACCGGTGATTAGCCGTTCTGTGACAGAGCGCGTGAGCGTAGTTTTCACTGGAAGGATGGAAGGTAGCCATTGACAACGGTGATCCACCAACACACAGCTTGCCATAGGAGGACGTGCGTGCGTGAACAAGAAGACAGAGGAAAGCAGAGATTCAGAAGACAAAGCATCTCCAAAACTCCAACATTTTCTCCATTACTGCATAATAAGTAACCTTTAATTCGTGCTCTCTTGTTTATTTGCAATTCAACTGATAAACATAACTGACTTCCTGACTAAGATTTACAAGATAACCATAGATTGCTTCAAACCAACAATCTCCGTGGGATTCGACCCTTACTCACGTGAGGTATTACTTGGACGACCCAGTGCGCTTGCTGGTTAGTGGTACGAGTTGTGAAAAGTGTGATTCACAATTTGTGCACCATTAGACAAACAGAAATTAGTGTTTTGGTGTTGTAAAGCATTAAATAGTAAATTCCGAGAATTAAAGGCAAATAGTAAATGGGTTGTGAAATATATATGAGAAAATAGTTAAAGTTTTAGAGTTGTTTATCTTCCAAATTTCTATTTCTTACCAAACTATTTTAATCATGCAAGATTTAATTCATGGAAAAATATATATGACTATACCCTAATTCCTTAGTAATTTAGTCTCTTCTAACCTAGTTAACCACCAATTTCTTGGTCACTTAATTTCAATTAGAGGTTTAAGTCCAATTCTAGTTTATATGCCACAGAAACCCTAATTACCCAAATATAAGAGGATTATATGTCACATATCCCAATTAGTCCAGATAATTAGCATTTTAGGAGGAGTGTTTTCAAGCTGTAGCTCAAGCGAGATAGCTCTCTCGAGAATCACAAGAGCTCATGTAGAATAAGGGCCATACTTTTGTTCCACCTAGATTCATAAGATTAAAACGAAAACAACACCTTTGAATTGAATCAGACATTAATTAAAATAGAAGAGTAATAATCTTTAATCCGTAGAAATAAATAGAGCTCCTAACTTTATCCAAGAGGATTTGTTTCTCATAACTTTACAAAAAAAAACAGAGTTCTCAAAAGTGCTGAGAGAAGATCTCCCCTCCTGGGAGGCATGATTCTCAGGAGGAAGAAAGTCCCCTATTTATAGTAAAAACCTCTAAGATTAAACCTAAAATTCAAATTCAAACTAAATCAAAACAAAATCAAATCTAGATCAAATCAAATCTTTTGAATTGAAACTAAAATGAAATATTGAATTCTGAACCTAAAAGATATTGTTTGTAAATAAAAATTACAAAAATAAAATAAAATAGGCTAAGAAGTACTAAATCCACTTGAGAGGCCCAAAGAGGAGTGATTCGGGCTGCTGGGGGCGTTTAACTATGCTGATTCTGGCCCCCTACTGGCGTTCAGCGCCAAAAAGGGGTAGTTATGGCATTCTTGTGGGCGTTCAGCACCGGTAGTTACTCCTTCTTGGGCGCTAAACGCCAGGCTCGGCGTTTAGCGCCAGATTTGGCAGTGATTCTAGAAAAAAAAGTATAGACTATTATATATCATTGGAAAGCTCTAGAAGTTAGCTTTCTAATGATATTAAGACCGCGTCAATTGGACCTCTGTATCTCAGGTTATGCTCGTTAGAATGCAAGGAGGTCAGGGTTGACAACATCTACTATCCTTTCTTTGTTTTTGCACAAAACTCTGCCAAATTCGCCCAAAATTCACCTGAAATCATAAAAATAACTCAAAAACTCAAAGTAGCATCCAAAAAGGATTTTTGTACTAAAATATAATAAAACTTAATAAAATCTGACTAAAAACAACTAGAAAATGCTAATAAAAAGGTATAAGATGCTCATGCGTCAGTGTGCGTGCGCACCAATGGTATGTACGCACGCGACGGAGAGATAAAAAATGAGGTTGCGTACGCAACAATGCATGCATACGCATGATTCAAGAGAAAATGGGAAAGTGTGGATACACATAGCAGTGTGCATATGCACGCAACAAAGCATTCAAAACTATCTGTGCACATGAACAGTAGCGTGCCTACACACAAAACCTTGTTTTGCAAAAAATTAAGGCTTTAAAGTCATCAAACATGGTATTCACATAGTTTTTCAACCACCAAAACCTATTCTACCATAAAAACAAAAGATCTATACTAAAATTCAACCTAACTAGGCTAACCAAGAGAAGCAAAAATTCAATAAATAAAAGATAAAAGGGAAGAGTTAGAAGCATGTTACCATGGTGGGATGTTTCCCATCTAACACTTTTCTTTAATGTCCTTAAGTTAGACAGGAATGACTTCAATGGTTGTCTTTCGGGGTATCCCCAAGGAGGAACACCTATAACTCCTTGTTGTGCTTGACATGCGTGTCCTTCAATGTGAGAGTGGACTCCTTGTCTTGTTGATGGTTTGGAAATGGTGGAGCTCTTTCATCTTCTTTTTTAACTCCTCCCGTGCTTTCGTTGACACTTACCTCCTCATTACTTCCGAGATAGACTTCAACTTCATCTTCTTCAATTATATCACATCCAAACATAAAATACACCTCATGTGGGTGTCTCATGGTCCCCTCCAATTTGAACCTCACTACGTTTCCTTCAGCTTCAAAAGAATAGGCTTCCGAAAATACATCTTGTTTGAACTAGAATGTCTTCAAGAATGGTCTTCTAAGTATGATAGAAGACGGCCTATCGGAGTCAATTGGAGGTGTCTTCAAGATATGAAAGTCTACCGGGAAGGTTAAATCTTGAATGTTCACCAACATATTCTCAGCAATGCCCACAACCGAAACTATGCTTTTATCGAACAACACAAATCTAGCCCTAGACCACTTCAACAGTGCCAAATTCAACTTTCCATAAATCTAAAGTAGCATAATGCGCACACATGCCCCTAAATTACACATACAATCCATGATTTGTATCCCACCAATCACAAAGATACCAAGCAAGAATCAGAATTACTATATTTTTCAGGAATACCTCCTATGAGAGAGGAAATAGAATTACTCACCAGATTCATTCTTAGCTTACCAATTTTCTCCTTGTGAGTGCACACATCCTTAAGGAATTTAACATATTTAGAACTTGTTGGATGGCATCAAAAAATAAAACGGTTACCTCAACCATCTTGAAAATTTGCACCACATTGGAATCCAACTCTTCATGCTTTTTAGCCTTCTTGGCCACAGTTGGAAAAGGTATAGGAGTTGGTCCTTCTAAGATGTTCTTCCTCTTTAGCTCTTTGGGCTTTAATTGTTCCTCCTCTTTCTTTGCAACATCTCCTTTTTCATTCTCATCCAAGTCCACTTCCTCATCAACTTCTTCATCATGGATATCCTCCATCATAATTGTAGGCTTAAGGTCAATCTCTTTAAGTTTTGTACCACTCCTTAGGGTGATTGCATTGATGCTACCCTTGGAGTTTGGTTGAAGTTGAGAGGGTAGATCACTAGATGTTGATGGTTGGGAGGTGTTGTGATTGTTGTTGGATGGTAGTAATATCAAATAGGACAAGGCCTCTGCTATGGTCACCATATATGTATCTTGCTTCTTTTAGAACTCCCATTGCTCTTGAATGAAGGTCCGAAGTGTATCATCCACTTGGGGTTGTTAAAGAAAGAGGTTTGGTTATTTTGGTGGAAGGTTGGTCTAGTGTGTGGTGGTTGGTATCTTAATTAAGGCAGGGATTGATATGGTGGTTGGTGATGTGATTGTTGGTTTGATTGTGAGTGGGGTGGGCTTTGTGGTTGGTATGGTTGTCGGTGGAATTGTGGTGGTTGGTAGAATGGGGGGTTATTGATTTTGAGATAGTTGATGATAGTAAGCTTGTTGGGATTGAAATGGGTGATTTTGAGAGGGTTGTTGCTATCTTTGGTTGGAGTTATCTCTCCACCCTTGATCTTGATTTTCTCCATATTGATATGACCCTTGATTGCTTTGATGGAAAGTTGACCTTTGTGGATAAGGTTTATCTACCACCAATGTGTTGTTCTCTTGAATTTGTGGATATTCATCGGTATAATGGCTACTACAAGCACAAATGCCACATGGTCTAGAAGGTCCTTCAATCTGAGGTGGTTGAGGTTGAGCTAAGAGCATTGGTGGCACTTGTTGACTTTGATTGATTTGTCTCAACAAAATGGTCATTTCACCAAGTGTCTTAGTCAAGATAGCATCACCGAAAGGAAAACCCTCACTAATAGACTTTGGTTAGGGATTCCTTGCACTCAAGTATTGTGTTGAATCTGCTAAATCTGTAATGACTTCCCATGCTTCTTCCGTAGTTTTATGCTTAGTGAGAGATCCTCCACTTGAGGCATCAATAAGAAGCTTGTCTTGTGAAACTAAGCCTTGACAAAAATAACTTATGAGCACCAAATCCTCAATGCAGTGGTGAGGGTAAGACTCAAGCAACTTCTTGAAACATTCCCAATACTCATAAAGTATCTCACCATCTCTTTGCATAATACAAGAAATCACTTTCCTCAAACGATCCGTCTTTTAAGGTAGAAAGAACTTATCTAGGAACTCCTTCTTCCACAAATCCCAGTTGGTTATCACCTCATCCAGCTAAGTATGAAACCACTCCTTTGCTTTTCCCTCTAAAGAGAAAGGGAAAGAAAAAACCATTACATCTATCTCATCTGATCCATGCCTCCTTGTGGTTGAGCACACCACTTGAAAGTCCTTCAAGTGTTTAACTGGATTTTCACCTGGCAACCTATGATGCTTAGGAAGAAAGTTGATTAACTCAATCTTAAGTTCAAAGTTTGCATCCAAATCCGGGTAACGAACTTGCAATGGTTGCAAAGTGATGTCCGGAGCTCCCACTTCCATAAGAGTGACTTTTTGTGGTGCCGCCATGTTTCCGTCACCTAAATCACTCATAGAAACTTCAGAATACAAGGTTCCCTCATTAAATGAAGAATGAGAATCACAGTTAGAGGGCGACGATGAATCGGGTTGCTCGTCAAGAGAATCCGATTCACTATACACAAATGCTAACTGACGAAAGCCCCAAATGCACGAGTTAGGAACTCGATTACCAAAAATGGAATTGACGTTGTAAGTATAGTCCTAACCCAACAAGTTGGCCATCAATCAAATTGGAAACTCACAAAATATGTCACAATTCAAAACTAATTCAAAACCGAGAGTATTTGACTCCCGAGTCGTCTCCCAAGGAGTACTTTAGAACAATGAGTGTGCAAATTCGGTTGTAGTGATCAAGGAGTTGTCAATGAATAAATGAACATATAAATCAATAAAAGAACATGAAAAATTGTAATGATTCAACTAATGAAGAAATTAAAGAATCGACTATGTAATATAAACAAGTAAAGTATAAAAGAGATTAACATAGAAGTGTATGAAAGATTGAAAGCATCAAAAATAGGCTTGGCTTGGAGTGAGCTAAGGGTCATTTCCTTGTTGGAACCACAACTATGACAATTATAATGGATTAGTCTCACTTGATCAACCCTCACATCGGAAAGTAAGTTAAATGAGCATAAGTGTTCTTAACCCACAAATCCTAAATTGCTTGCTAATTGCCTTAGCAACAAATTAGCGTTAGTGGGAACAAGAACAATTAACAATCCAAGAATTGAAACTAAATGTTGGACATTCCAACTCTAGAAATCCAATTGCTCACTTTACCCAAGTCAAGAACCCAAAAATTTAGCCTAAAATCATGTTTGACATTTTGTCAAACACTTGGTGGGCAAAAACCTTAGACATGGAGAAAATGAGAAAAGGCTTGAAACTAAAAGCAACAATTAATCTCAATAACAATAATAACACAAGAAAGCATGAAACAAACATCAAACATCAAATTCATCAACAAGAAATTGAAATTGCAAGAGAGAAGCAAAATTGAACTATAACTTGAATTAGAAGAAAGAGTAATGACAATGTAACTATAAAGAGTAATAACAAGAGAATACATACAATAAAAGCTAGCAAAATCCAAGATCAAAAATGGAAATGGCACTTGAATGCAAAACCCTAATATAAACTGTTCATACCCTGGGTCGAGCTATCCGACCTGGGATGATCAACGATGCAGCGACCGACCTGTTAAGGTCAAGCGGACCGACTTCGTTACAAAGAACTCGGCCATATCGACAGGAAAGCCCAATAAAGGGCCCAAATAGAGGAACACGACCCAAATCCAAAGGCAATCCCAGCCTATAGAGATAAAGGCGGTTCCCTTGAAGATAAGCTGACTTCATCCAAAACAAGATAAGATAAGATAAGATAACTAACTTATCTTATCAGAAAGGTCAGCCCACACTACTATAAATACACTGGAACACCCAGGTATAACTCATACTCTGATTCTACATAAAAACCTGCCTAATACCCATGCTAACTTAAGCATCGGAGTCTCTTGTAGGTACCCTCCACCCTCCGGTGGCCAAGGATCAGCAGTGCAGCAAGTCCAACAAGTCGGACACAACAGCTCCGGCCACCTCCAGCCAGCTGGACACGTCATCTCTGACCAGTACCAAAGATCTCATCCGAGATCGACCTCCAGTTTCAGGTAACCCTCGGAACATTGGCGCTGTTGCCGGGGAACCTGAAAGTCATCCCAAAACCATGGCGGACGGCCATGATAACGAGCACGACTCGGATCTGGAGAACAGAACACCATACAAGAACGCGGACACTACACTAAAGGATACTCCGGAATCCAACGGGGACAAAAACTCACCAAATCCGAGAGCCATGGAAGCACTTCAAGATCGCTTATAGCAACTTGAGAAAGAAACCCAGCAACAACGGGAGATCGGAAAGGATCTACAAAGAGAAGTACGGCGACGTCGAGAACTAGAAGAAAAACTACAGCAATTAGAGGCCGACCTCAAATCAAAAGCTCCTCGGACCACTCCTGAGGAAAATTCACGCAAAGAACAGGATCCATTCACCAGGGAAATCATGAAGACCAAAATCCCAAAAGATTTCAAGCTCCCGGATATGGTTTTGTATGATGCCACTACAGATCCTAACCATCATCTCAGCAATTTCAGAAGCAGAATGTACCTTACCGATGCCTCAGATGCCGTTCGCTGCAAAGCTTTTCCAACAACTCTCACGAAAACGGCGATCAGATGGTTCGACAACTTACCTCCGAAGTCCATCTCAAACTTCGACGACCTGGCCAAAAAGTTCCTGGCCAGATTCTCCATCCAGAAAGATAAGGCCAAGCACGCACCCAGCTTACTAGGGATCAAGCAAGGAGATCGGGAGAGCCTCCGCAACTACATGAAAAGATTCAACAAAACATGCATGGACATACAAAGTTTACCAACAGAGGCCACCATCATGGGGCTTATCAATGGCTTACGAGAGGGACCTTTCAGCCAATCTATATCAAAAAAGTATCCTACCTCCTTAGACGAAGTACAGGAGCAAGCAGAAAAATACATCAACATGGAAGAGAACGCTCGGCTGGGAGAAACCTCAAAATCTGGGGCCTCCCACCGAGACAAAGACAAGGACTCCAAAAGAAAAGAAGATCGACAGGGTGAGAAAATAAAAAAATACCACAACTACACTCCTCTCAAAGCATCCCTGGTCGACGTATACAAAGAAGTCTGCCATACAGAAAAAATCCCCCAGCGCGGCCACTCAAAGGCAAAAGGGGAGGAGAAAACCGGAAGGAATATTGTGAATACCATCGAGTTCGAGGGCACTCTACCAACGAGTGTTTCGACTTGAAAAATATCATAGAAAAATTGGTAAGAGAAGGAAAATTAGATCGATTTCTGGCCACCCGGAATGATGACCAAAGAAAAAGACGGAGAGATGAAGATGACGGACGATCTGAATGGTCACCTCGGACACCAGAAAGACACGTCCACATGATACACGGCGGATTCGCAGGAGGTGGGATCTCCAAATCGTCTCGAAAGAGATATCTCAAAGAAGTATATCATGTTGAGGGAAAGGAGGAAGCACCCGACATCCCGGCGATAACATTTACTAAAGAGGACGCATCCGGCATCATCTCGGGACACGACGATCCCATGGTCATCACTATTATACTGGCAAACGCCAATCTACACCGCACACTAGTAGACCAAGGGAGTTCTGCCGACATCTTATTCAAAACAGCCTTCGACAAGCTCGGTTTAGACGAAAAGGAACTTAGAGCATACCCGAACAATCTGTTTGGACTAGGAGATACTCCGATACAACTGCTGGGATACGTATCGCTACACACTACTTTTTGAAAAGGGAACCAATCTAGGACCCTCAAAATAGACTACATTGTGGTCGACGTAAGTTCAGCCTATAATGCTCTCATAGGTCGGACAACACTCAATCAACTCGGCGCAATAGTCTCAACTCCACATCTATGCATGAAATTCTCAACTACAGAAGGGATAGCCACGATAAAAGCAGATCAAAAGATGGCACGTCGCTGTTATAACGAGAGCTTAAACCTCAAAGGCAGAGGAGAAGAGTTTCATACCATTGAGCTTGGCGGAGCTCAGCGTCGAGAAGAACTCCGTCCGCACCCAGAAGGTGAGGTAGAGAAGGTTCAGATTGGAGACACCTCGGACAAAACGACTAATATCGGCACGGTCCTAAGAGGAGACTCAAAAGAATTACTGATACAATTCTTACGAGATAATGTCGACCTCTTCGCATGGAAAACCGCAGACATGCCAGGCATAGACCCTAAGCTAATGTGCCACAAGTTGGCGGTCTATCCAGGATCTCGGCCGGTGCAGCAGAAGCAAAGAAAACTCGGACCAGAATGATCCCAAGCTGTGGAAGAACAAGTACGAACGTTACTGGAGGCAGGATTCATAAGAGAAGTCAAGTACCCACTATGGCTAGCCAACGTCGTCTTGGTTAAAAAAATCAAACGGAAAGTGGCGCATGTGTACCGATTACACCGATCTCAACAAAGCCTGCCCAAAAGATCCATACCCACTCCCAAGTATTGACGCTCTGGTAGATGCTTCCTCCGGATATAGATACCTCTCATTTATGGACGCCTATTCGGGATACAACCAAATCCCCATGTATCCACCAGATCAAGAAAAGACCTCGTTCTTAACACCAAAGGCGAACTACTGCTACATCGTGATGCCTTTCGGTCTCAAGAACGCGGGAGCTACTTATCAAAGGCTAATGAATAAAGTCTTCTCAGATCACATCGGAAAAATCATGGAAGTCTATGTGGACGACATGTTGATAAAAACACAAAGCGAAGATACATTATTGTCCGACCTGGCTCAAGTGTTTGACACTATAAGGAAGCATAACATGCGACTCAACCCCGCAAAATGCACATTCGCAGTTGAAGCAGGAAAATTCTTGGGCTTCATGCTCACACAAAGGGGAATTGAAGCAAATCCAGACAAATGTCAAGCTATACTCAACATGAAGAGCCCAACCTGTGTCAAAGAAGTATAATAACTCAACGGGAGACTGGCTGCCCTATCCCGATTCTTAGCAGGAGCTGCGATAAGATCTCTCCCCTTCTATGCTACTTTAAGAAAGGAAAAACAGTTCGAATGGATGACAGAATGTGAGCAAGCTTTCCGAGACTTCAAGGAGTTCTTAGGACGGCCACCTATCCTATCTCGACCACGAGAAGGAGAACCACTCATATTATATCTCGCAGTAGGAAGCCGGGTGATAGCCTCAGCACTAGTAAGAGAAGACGAAAATGGGCAACAACCCGTCTACTTCATTAGCAAAGCACTACAGGGATCCGAGCTGAACTACCAGAAAATAGAAAAATTTGCCTATACTCTCATCCTAACATCTCGACGACTCCACCCGTACTTCCAGGCTCACACCATTAAGGTTAGAGCTAACCAGCCCATAAAAGGAATATTGCAAAAAACAGATTTAGCAGGCAGAATTTTGCAATGGGCAGTCGAGTTGTCAGAATTCGACCTCCAATATGAAGCTCGGACGGCCATCAAATCATAGTATCTGGCCGGCTTCATCGCAGAATTCACAGATACCCTGGAAACTCCCACAGAATGGAATCTCTACGTGGACGGTTCCTCAAATAAAACTGGAAGCGGTGCAGGCGTGATAATAGAAAGCAACCAAGGAACCCAAGTTGAGCTCTCCCTCAAGTTCGGGTTCCCGGCCTCCAATAACCAAGCAGAATATGAAGCATTATTAGCTGGTTTGAAGCTGGCTAAAGAGGTCGAAGCTCAAAAACTCAACATTTACAGCGATTCACAAGTGGTCACATCACAAATAACAGGGAGCTACCAAGCCAAAGACCCCACCATGAAAAAATATTTGGATAAAACCAAGGAACTACTCGGACAAATTGGGGAATATAAGATCTGCCACATACCCCGCGAACAAAATGCCCGAGCTGATGCACTCTCAAAACAAGCCAGCACCAAACCAGGGGGCAACAATAGAAGCCTCATCCAGGAAATGTTGCAAAACCCGTCAATCTCGGAAGAGGAAAAAGTCCTGACCATAACAAGTCAGGACCAAGGATGGATGACCCCCATAATCAACTACCTCAAAGAAGGAACACTCCCCGCAAAAGAAAAGGAGGCAAAGAAGTTAAAAAGGGAGGCACAGTACTACACCATCATAAACAACATTCTGTACAAAAGAGGAATCTCAATACCTTTACTAAAATGCGTGCCGACCTCCAACACAAGGGAAGTGCTAGAAGAAATACACGGCGGCATTTGTGGCAATCATCTCGGAGCACGAGCTCTCGCCAAAAAAGTGCTCCGGGCGGGATTTTATTGGCCAACTCTACAGAAAGAAGCCACAGAATTTGTAAAGACATGTCCACCATGTCAAAAACATGCCAACTTTCACATCGCCCCGCCAGAGGAGCTCATCAGCGTGACTTCGCCTTGGCCGTTTGCAAAATAGTGACTCGATCTTCTCGGCCCCTTCCCATAAGGATCAGGACAAGTTAAATTTCTCATAGTGGGAGTAGATTACTTTACAAAGTGGATCGAGGCAGAGCCCCTAGCCAATTCCACCGCTCAACGAAGCCGGAAATTCTTATATCGAAACATTGTCACAAGGTTCGGGGTTCCATATTCAATAACCACAGACAATGGCACCCAATTCACAGATGCAGGCTTCAGAAAACTAGTAGCCAACTTGAATATAAAGCACCAGTACACCTCCGTCGAACATCCACAAGCCAATGGGTAGGCCGAAGCTGCTAACAAAGTCATATTGGCTGGATTAAAACGGAGATTACAAGATGCAAAAGGAGCCTGGGCAGAAGAGCTCCCACAGGTCCTGTGGGCATATCGAACAACGCCACATTCCACCACGAAGGAATCCCCCTTCCGATTAGCATACGGAATAGAGGCGATGATTCCAATAGAGATTGAGGAAGGGTCGCCCAGAGTAGTTCACTACAATGAGGAAGCAAACTTCCAACTTCAGAGAGAAGAGCTCGACTTGTTACCCGAAATCCAAGAAAGAGCTCGGATCAGGGAAGAAGCTCTAAAACGCCGAATGGCTTCTAGATATAATCAAAGGGTAGTGCCGAGAAATTTCACATAAAATGATCTCATCCTAATCCGAAATGATATCGGAACAACTCGACCAGGAGAGGGAAAGCTGGCAGCAAACTGGAAAGGGCCCTACCGAATTGTAAAAGTACTTGGAAAGGGCTACTACAGACTGTCTGAATTCGATGGACGAGAGCTTCCCAGGTCATGGCACGCCTGCAACCTCAGAAGGTACTACAGTTAGAAAAGATAAAAGATCTCATTATTGGATGCACTCTTTTTCCTGAAAAGGTTTTTTAATGAGGCACCAAGTTGAGACTCAGACAAACCCATATGTATATATTTGCACTTTTCCTTTAAATAAAATATATTTTAGATATTCTACAAAGATTTCAAGACGCATTAATCTGAAGCATTCATCATCCGATTATAAAGCAACAGATCGGCAGAAAGTGAAAAACAATTTCACTGCACGATCACGATAAAGACAACCGTCCGATAAAGGTGAAAACGCGATTCACCCAAAGGATGATCTAGAGATGACAACCACTTTCTACAAATCGACAAAGATGAACACAGAATAATGTAAGAAGTTATCGAAAGTGATCCAAAAAAGAACCTGACGAGGTCTTACGGATTGCTAAAATAATAACTTAAAGACTGGCCGACGTTGAGAAGTCGGACCAAGTCAACCCAAGTTATAAGTAAACCCTGGAAAGAGGTCTGGCCAACCCTATTAAAGAGGATTACTTTAACTTAGAAGGGCTCGACATGACAAAGTCAGCCCAAAATGAGAAGTTATCAAAGTAGTCCCTGAAAGAGATCTGACAAAGATCCAAGAAAGAGGACTACGAATAACTTAAAGGAGACCGATATAACCAAGTCGGACTCCTACTACTTAAAAGTTATCAACGTAGTCCCTGAAAGAGATCTGACAAAGATCCAAGAAAGAGGACTACGAATAACTTAAAGGAGACCGATATAACCAAGTCGGACTCCTACTACTTAAAAGTTATCAACGTAGTCCCTGAAAGAGATCTGATAAAGATCCAAGAAAGAGGACTACAAATAACTTAAAGGAGACCGATATAACCAAGTCGGACTCCTACAACTAAAAAGTTATAAAAGTAATCCCTAAAAGAGATCTGACAAAGATCCAAGAAAGAGGACTACGAATAACTTAAAGGAGACCGATATAACCAAATCAGACTCCTACTACTTAAAAATTATCAACGTAGTCCCTGAAAGAGATCTGACAAAGATCCAAGAAAGAGGACTACAAATAACTTAAAGGAGATCGATATAACCAAGTCAGACTCCTACAACTAAAAAGTTATAAAAGTAATCCCTGAAAGAGATCGGACAAAGATCCAAAAAAGAGGATTACAAAAATAACTTAAAGGAGACTGATATAACCAAGTCGGACTCCTACTACTTAAAAGTCATCAAAGCAATCCCTGAAAGAGACCTGACAAAGATCCAGGAAAGGGATTACAAAAATAACTTAGAAAAGGACTGCGAAAACAACTTGGAGGACTAACTTGAAGAAATCGGTTACAAATCGTCAGAAATACAAGCCGGAGCGAGAACGAACCAAAAATCAAGTTAGACCTACCTAGTCACAACCACACAGGATTCAAGATACAAAATACAAAGCAATCCAAAAGAGATACCAAGTCAAGCACAAAAAGCGCGATATCATCCACAAGGTTATAAAAGCCTCAGAGGACACCAAAACCTATCTCAAAAAAGCTAAAGCATGCTACCATTTGTTTTTCATAAAAAACAAAAGTTGCTAGACAAGCAACGGGAAAGTGTCAGCAATTAACAAAACATAAAGAGTTTAAAAAAGCCCACAAGCCGGGCCAACTACATATCCAGAATAAAGTTAAAACTAAGGGTCAGAAGATTTTTTAGCAGCATCAGGCTGAGGAGACGGAGGCCGAGTCTGGAGAGGAACGGTATCTACAGTACCGTTATCCTGGTTCACGATCTGGCAGTCGGGGTCAGAAGCGGGAGGACCAACCTCGGCAGGGACAGCAGAAGTCGATACCTTGGTAGAGGCTACAGGGGGAGGATCGACATCATCCTCATCCTCGTCATTAGGGACAACCTTGCCATCCCTGACAACGTTCTCCAAGCTAAAGAGGGTCAGGTCGGCCTCGGGAGCAATAACCCGAACTTGTTCCCTCGGGTTCTCATAGGCAGCAGTTACACTGCCAACAAGATGACCTTGGAGTTCGGAATAATTAGCCCGGGCATTCTCCAATTCTTCTCTCAGATGCAACACCTCCCGGTAAGACGTCAAATAACTGTCCTTATGCCGCATAGCCGTGTCCTCGGCCAGTCTCAGAGAACCAGCCAGAGAAGTAGAACTAGCCTTTTCATTCTCCAAGTCTTTCTCCAACTTGGCCACCCTTACTTCAAGCTCCCGCTTCAAGTCCTTCATCCGATCAAACTTCTGTTTCGCCTCCTCCATAAAAGCTTTAGTAGCATGGAGAGGAAGACTTTGAGTAGTTCGATATAGGGCTGCCCCCATGTGGGCCAACTTAATACCACTCCGGGTGATATAATCAAAATGATGAAGAAGCGACACGTCGTCCATAGGAAGAACACCATAAGGGCCGATTTGTTGATCTACAAACTCAACCGCATCAAAATCAGGAGCATCAAGGTTGAAAGGCTCAGTTGTTCTTTGCTTTTTACTAGGAGGGGCACTGGAAGCTGCAACGGAAGATTGTGGAGGATCGACCAGACGGACCCAGGGAGTAGGAATTGCTCTCCTCGGCCCGGGAGAACTCGGTATAGGAGGTTTAACTAGAGGCTGAGAAGACCCCTCTCCGGCCGCCTTGGCCGAGATGTTTAAAGCAGCGGTCGCCTTCTTCGCCTTCTTATAGGCTCTCATAGAATCATTATTCTTCGACATCTCTGAAAAACACAAAAAACAAAGACAAGTTACAACACAGGAGAAACAAAGCTCGGGAGCAAGTATAAAAATAAATCAGACAGTACCCAAAGCAGCCCGAACCAAAGATGGATCACTCAAAAATCTCTTCGTGTCCAGATGGGGAGGCTTCCCCCACAAATCTTCGAGAACAACTACAAAGGCCCGCTCAACCTCACTAAGCATTTTCCATGTGTAACGTGGCACTCTTACATTCTTTTACCACTCCAGAGGAAAAGCAGGCTCATCATTTTCATCAAGAAAAAAGGGGCGAACCCCCTCAATGGCACGGACTCGGAAGAAATAGTTCTTAAAATCTTTAAACGACTCGTCATACATGGCAAAAACTTTATGCCCCTGGGCCGACCTGGAAGAAACCCAGGAAGCTTTCTTTCTAGAGGAACCTCCAGGTTTGGCCGAGACAAAAAGATAAAGGAAAAGAGTTTCAGAAGGTGTTATGTCCAACTCATGGCAAAGAAGTTGAAATATTTTGATAAAACCCCAGGAGTTCGGATGAAGCTGGGATGGAGCAATATTGCAGGACCACAACAAGTTAGTTTCAAAAGCAGTAAAAGGGAAAGTAACGTTTAATTGGCTGAAAAAGTATTCATAAGCATAGAAAGAGGGACGCTCCCCCTCGACGGAAGTCGGAAAACAAACTCTCCCATCGGAATCAGGAGCAACAAGCTCATAATCACTCTCGCGGGCACTGTTATCACAAATCCTATAGCGCTTCCTCAGCTCTGTGAAAAATTTAGCATCCACAATAGAAACACACAACAAAACAAGGGAGTCCAGCCAATCGGACATCCCCTCGGGAACTCTGGAAGACATCTCTACAATGTTATTGCGAGAAGACATGAGGCCAACTAATCCTACAAGTAAGAAAAGAAGATGGGATTACTAAAAACATCTCGGACAAGGGAGAAAACAACTCAATACGATGCAGGTGAACACACAGAAAAGGAAAACCCCAAGACTCAAACCAAAATCTTGGGGCATCCTTTGGAGGCAGTAACAAAGCAAGGTTTCCAGGAAAATCTACAGCTCTCACCCCAACATCTTACAAACAAGAAAAAGACTTCAAACAAGCAAGCATTTCCAGAAGCATAAGTCATCACAGTCAACCAAGCAAAAAGCATTCCCAAAACATCAAAACACGTCAAATAAAAATCATCAAAGGTACGAACTTTTGAGAAATCAGACAAAAAGCAATCAAGCAAAGCAAGGAACGGATGCAGGGTTTCTATCAGATAGTAAAAAATCAGAAGCAACAAACAAAAACCATATAAAGCCTCGACGGAAATGCCAGAGGAACACACAAAAGAAAGCCAAGAAAAACGCATTTACAGCGACAAACAGATGCAAAATCATGAAAAGGTTCAAACTTTCAAAACATGCAAAAGCAAAAGCTTCACCAAAAAACTAAAGATGAAGCCGTGAAAGAAGCAAGAAAGTTAGTACCAACCTGAAAAGGCAGCAGACTTCAGGGAAGGTGAAGAGGGACGGCGAAATCTGGAATCACTACCTCGAAGCAAAAGAAAAGACACGAGCAAAAGAAAACGTCACTGGGCTGAAACGCGAAACCACGAACTCCAGGCAGAGGCTTCAGAAAAATCAAACAAATGCCGCAACACAAAGAAAAGTTGAAAGCGAGAGAATGAAGGGAAAAATGCGAAGAAGTTACGAAAAGGGCGAAAGAAGAGAAACCGTTTCTGGGTTTTCAAAATCAAAATAAAAGAGCCAAAAGGAAACGGGGCAATTAATGCTGAAATTAAAAGGCATTAAACCCTCGCACGTTCTCAAAGCACCGATATAAAAGCACGCGCTTGTAGAGGAAAACGTTCTACATTCAAAAGCTGCTACAAAAGAAGTCGACAAAATGCTTGAGTTCGGCTTCGCTACGAGAAGGACCGAAGTCAAGGACTCGACCTCGACAAAGAAGACCGAGCTCAAGCAGGGGCACTGTTCATACCCTGGGTCGAGCTATCCGACCTGGGATGATCGACGATGCAGCGACCGACCTGTTAAGGTCAAGCGGACCGACTTCGTTACAAAGAACTCGCCCATATCGACAGGAAAGCCCAATAAAGGGCCCAAATAGAGGAACACGACCCCAATCCAAAGGCAATCCCAGCCTATAGAGATAAAGGCAGTTCCCTTGAAGATAAGCTGACTTCATCCAAAACAGGATAAGATAAGATAAGATAACTAACTTATCTTATCAGAAAGGTCAGCCCACACTACTATAAATACACTGGAACACCCAGATATAACTCATACTCTGATTCTACATAAAAACCTGCCTAATACCCATGCTAACTTAAGCATCAGAGTCTCTTGCAGGTACCCCCCACCCTCCGGTGGCCAAGGATCAGCAGTGCAGCAAGTCCAACAAGTCGAACACAACAGCTCCGGCCGCCTCCAGCCAGCCGGACACGTCATCTCCAACCAGTACCAAAGATCTCATCCGAGATTGACCTCCAGTTTCAGGTAACCCTCGGAACATAAACCCTAATAGAGATGATGAAAAACTTAGAGAAAAAAACTAAAACTAAAAACTTCATACCACTACTCCTAAACTATACTAATGATATGCTATCCTATGTCCCTCATTTCCCCTCCAATATGAGCTAGAAAACTTTAGAAATGGGCCTCCAAAGCCCCCAAATCGTGAGTCACGTGCTCTTTTAATGAAGCCATGTGCGGATACCTGTGCGGACGCACAGATGCGTGTGTCCGCACACCTTGCGAAAAATTTCGTCCTGTGCGTACGCACAAGTAGCCGTGCGCACGCACACTAAGTGATGCTTGAATGGACGCGCGACGCGCTCGAAAAAATCTACGCGCTCTGATTGGACAGCTGTGCGTACGCACAAGCAGCCGTGTGCACGCACAAGCATCCGTGCGCATGCACATGTCTCTGAACTCATCTCCTTTGATTCTTTATGTTTCCTCCACTTTGCATGCTCTTCTTCCATTTTCTCCAACCCGTTCCTACCTTATACACCTGAAATCACTCACAAACAACATCAAGGCATCGAATGGAAGGCAAATGGAATAAAATAGATTAAATTAGGCACAAAAGCGCATATTTTCATAATCAAGCATAATTTGGGAGGGATGTTCAAAAGCATGCTATTCAAGGGAATAATTGTAAGTTTATACGATGAAAATCCATTCAATTCTAACCAAAAATCATCATCAAATATGGATTCATCACTAACTGACGCCGAGCTTGCCTAATGTGAGTTAAAGTTCTTTCTCTCTCAGGATCAAACAGGGCCAAGCTGGGGTCTGGAAGCGACTGTGTCATTCAACTGGGAAATCATAGAAATTAAGGAATTATTAAAAACCAAAACAAGAGTAATTAAAGAAATAAACTAACAACTAATAAGTAATAATAACTACCAAAACAAAAGCACTCTCTACCAATTCGTGTCAACTAACAAGCAAGAAGTAACTATTCATATTATTCACATATTCACAACAATAAAAAATATGACACGCAATTGCATAGTCCTCGTCAACGACACCAAAAACTTGATAGGAGGATTTAATGTCGATTTAGAATTTTTACAAAAGAATCATGTTGCAAGTATAGTTCCAAACCGACTAATAACTCTCAATCAAAGTTTAAAAGAAGAGTGTCATAATTGAAATCAATAAAAACCAAGAGTTTTACTTCTCGGGTCGTTTTTCCTCAGACTAGAAATCAAGTGCACAAGTTTGGTTGTGAATTTAGGGGGTTTTCACACATAGAACGGAAATTAAAGAACTTAGAAATTAAATGAACTAAAGCAATGAAATAACAAGAACTAGAATTAGCAAACAAGCAAAACAATGAACTAAGCAAGCATAAACAAGAACAATTACTAAGCTATCACTAGATCAAAAAATAATTAATGCAAATTAAAGACGATAGAAGCAATAAACTAATGAGAATGTAATTCAATGCATGAAAGACCCTTGACTTAGAGTTGAGAGTTAAGGAATTCTATCCTTGTCATAACCATAACCATGGCAATTACAATGAGTTAATCCCACTTAGTTAACCCCTAAATAATGAAAAAAGTTAAGTAGGCATAATTGGCCTCAATCTACAAATCCTAACTAACTTACTAATTAAGCTTAGTAAAAAGCTAGTGTTAGTGGAAACAAGAGCAACTAACAACCCAAACTTACCACTTAATATTGGACATTAATGACTCTAGGATCCTAGTTACTCAAGCCCCAAGTCAAGGAGAGAAAATCTACGCCATATTTAAAATGGGCATTTCAACAAATACTTGGTGGGCACAATAACAAAATATAATAAATTGCAAAAGATATTTGAAACTATGACTAATCAATGAAAACAATCAACAATAGTAACTCAATCAAGCATGTATAAACCTTAAAACATCAAATTCATCAACAAGAAACTCAAAGATTCACAAGTAATTAAACTAAGTATGAGTAAATATAGTGTAATTAAAGAGAAAATTAAAGGCAACTTATAATGGAAACAAGCTAGAATCCAAGATTGAAAATATAAATAGCAATTTCTACCAAAAATGCTAATAAAACCCTAATGAGAATTGATAGTATTTTCCTAAGAGAAAACTAACTAAAACCTAATCAAAACTTGCTAAAAATGATGTATGTATGTGTTGGAATATTACCCCTTTTGATAGAGCTTCAGCATTTTTGCGCCAAAGAGGCCCCTAAAATCGTGAGCCACGTGACTTTCTTAATCAGGCACGTGCTCGTACTTGTGCGTATGCACAACCATGTGTGTGTACACACACTTACTGAAATCTCTCTTGTGTGTACATAAGGGTATGTGTGCGTTCGCATGCACCAAAATGCTCCACTTGTGCGTATGCTAGATAGGTGTGTGTACGCATGCACCAGTGTGCTCTTTTCATTTGTTTTTTCATGAATTCTCCCACTTTGTATGCTTTCCTTCCACTTCTCCAAAGTCATCCTTGTCTGTTAGTCCTGAAATCACTCAACAAAATATATCACAGTATCGAATGGAATAAAAGTGGAATTAAATTGACTATTTACAGTATAAAAAGCATGTTTTCAACAATTAGGTGCAATTTAGAGAGAATGTACAAAAGTATACTATTCAAGTAAATAAATACAAGTTTATGTGATGAAATCCACTCATTTCGAGCAAAAAATTATCATCAAATGTGGATTCATTAAAGAGGTTTCATAGATTTTCTAGATGGATAAGAGGTTGGACCCAACTTTGGAGGTGGGGTGAAAGTGCTACCTAACTTGCTAGCCTCCTTGAGCTTAGCCTATCGAGCAGCCTTATTCTTCTTGGCCTGCCTAAGTCTGTTGTAATGAGCCGAGCCATTGGTCCCTTTTTTGAAAGCAAAAGAGGTCAAAGACTTAGCAAACACAAGATATATAAATAAAAGGCTATCTACAAAATAAAGCTCTCGAGCTAGTTCAATCCGAACATAGCTCGGTTTTGCTACCAAAATTTTCTGTGTCTAAATGAGGAAATTGACCCCAACATTCCTGGAAAAAGGCCACTATACTCTACTCCAACTCATCAAGATCCTCAAGATTATATTTTACAACTATTGGCACCTCCTCCTAATACAAATAGAACATATATTGCCCCCTCTCATTTTGATAGAAAGGCCGGACACCCTTAGAAAGTCGGACCTTAAAATAGTAATTTTTGAAATCATGGAAGGAATCCTCGAAGATGGAAAACACCTTTCTGTCCTGGGTACCTCGAAAAGAGGCTTCTAACACATAATTCTCTTCATCCTCCTATTTCCTACAAATTATATGTTTAAGTCAGAACTCTTCTAATATATCTCTATCAACTATAGACACAGTGGCTAGAACTATGCTATCTACCCAATCTAAGTCAGAGGGGATGTTGGAAGGCACAACTTACACTACTAAACAAGATATACAGAAAATATACCCACAAAAAGAAAGGTAAATACGTTACTATAAGTCGGACAACAAACAACTCAGACAAATAGCAACAGAAGTCGAAGGTTATTACCGAAACATATTTTTCCATTTTCAACAACAAAGAAGCCACAAGCATAACCACAGTTCATGGAATCCCAAATGGCACCATCATCAAAGGCGACAATGGCATCATTTAAGAGCAAAATAAACTCCAAACTCACAAGCAACCAGAAAAATATCAACCACACTAAGGCAATCTACATGCAATAAAGTACACATTTTACAAGTAGAGACATCAAGAAACTACAAAGCCACAAATGAAAGAACTATGCAGCAAAAGAAGTATACTTTCAAAAAAGATTCAACATTTCAAACCCTACTTTAGCAAGAAATCAACAAAGACTACAACAATATACAAACAAAAATAGAAAAAGAAACTAGCAAGAAATCACCAACCTTTGATGACGAAGGGATGAAAATCGCATACTTCGGAAATGACAACCCCGAATGTAGAAAGCATCCTCGAACATCAATTGACTGCCAAGGAAGAAGAAATCCGAAACAAAAGTGGTGCTCAGCAAGAAAATGAATTTTGCACAGAAGAAAAAAGAGAAAAAATAGCTTCAGAAAAAAAGAAGGGTTTTTGCTGAAATTGAAACAAAAAAGAAGGATGATAAGATTTGAAAAGAATTTCACCTTGATTTTAAAAGAAAAAAGAAAAAAGAATTTCACCATGTTTTTAAAAGCTTTTAATGACTACACCAGGTTACTAAGGTAATCAAAGAGACGCGCGAACAGGTATAAAAGGGACGAAATGTCACATCAATTCAAAATCATGTTAAGCCGGCCGATCTCTTCTTATGAGACTACGTCGTGAAACTGACTCGACCGACTTGTGTATATAACAAGAAATGACTTGGCTGAATACACGAGCCCGAATTGTAAGAGCTCGGCCTCAAGCAGGGGCATCATTCATACCCTAGCCCATGACTCAAAAATAGGCCCAAAATGACTAAAGCCCACTCTACAGAATCTAAACTCGCCTCACCAACACATCTGACATCTTGGGTCCGACCTAGCATGTAGTATCTTAACTTTACATACAAGCATGCTCATATATACAAAATGAGATCCCAACAACCTCTAGATAAAAGGGGAGAATAAACACCCACCAATATAGGTAGATAAGTTATAGAAAGATAACAACTTATTTTTCGGACAATATAAATATCACATCAAACTCAAGTATTTTCAACTCTAATCTACACAAAACCTACCTAAAATTTTTACTAACTTAAATATCAGAGTCCCTTATAGGTACCACCCCTTATTCTTACTCAAAGATCTCAAACGGCTTCATCACCTCGGAGAAGACGTCGGCACCATCACAGGTTAATGATTAAATAATGTTATTTCTTATCACATTTTAGAATTAATAAATAAAATTATTTTTTAGTATATGTTTTGTTATTTTTTGTATTCTTTTTTATTATATATTATCTAATAATATTTTATTAATTTGATTAAATACTATAAGACTTTGACTTTTGAAAAAGATAAAAAAAATATTCAAATGGACTGTTTTGACATCTTTAGAATTTTTTTAGCAGCTGTTTTGAATTTTTTAAAATTTTTCGGAGATTATTTTATACTTTACATTAGGAATTGATTTGTCCAACTCGCAGGCGTGGATTCTTAATGGTTACATATACAAATTAACATTCCTAGTGACTAACAGAAAAATTATATTGTCTAACAGAAATAAATGTTGGAGACTATTTTATGAATTTTAAAATTTGAAGGACTAAAATATTCAATTTTAAAATATTTGGATAATTATTTTTTTTTAACGGCTAAAACAATCGATTGTGTACTAAAAATTGATCAAAATTGCAAAAATTAAATTGAAGCGGAAACTTTTATTTTCTTTTTTTTTTTACAAACTATACAAATTAGTTATAAATGTTAAGGGTAAATTTATCGTTTTTATATATATAGTATAAAATAGAGTAATATGCGATAAAAGATGAATACTAATATAAGTAAACCGAACAATAAATCTTCCTCCTTTTAGTATGATTGTAGTAATTTTTGTTTTTTATTTTTTTATTTGATTTTTTTTCTTATTTTTTATTCATCTTAAAAGAATGAAACAAAAAAAATGAAAAAAAAAAAGAGAAAAAGATGACGGAAAAAAAAGGAAAAAGAATTTGAGAAAAACATTAACAAGAAAGCACAAAAATTTTGGTTTGAACCGAATATATTTTTTATCACATTGCAAGGTACCTTATAAATTTCTTTGATTGTTGCATGGTACCTTATTTTTGTTATCACGGTCATGAAAAACTACAAAAATGAGAAAAGACACAAGATCTAACACAGAAAAAGAATATACGTATATTTCATACATAAAAGAATTCATACTTATTAGTATCGTAGTGGTGACAAAATTGAAAAGGGATGAAAGAATCAAAATTAAAATAGCAGCACCAATAAAATAATCTACAATAATGGCATTCTATTTTGTCTGTTTTTAGGAGGTTCTGCATTCTGGAGGAAAACCCTGTGGAAACCTCTTTGCATCAGTGCAGTAATTGTATATCATATAGTTCTTCTGGACCCATCTTAGCCTCTCTTGTGCCGTAGTGTCCAACTCTTGTGAGAGCCATGATGAACTGCTAGTAGTAGAAGAAGAACCTAAACCAGAACCAGAACCACAAGATGATGCGCCATTAGACCATATGCAAGCATCGGCATTGAAGTTCCTGTATGAAGCTGTGAATGGAGCTTTTGTCCAATCTGTCTTCACAAGTCCACCTCTTGTTGCCCAGTCATCTGCATTCCACAAACTTGAATATATTCTCATTGGCTGGCTCTTTGGGAAGGGGACACCAATGCTCTCTGAGTTCTTGAACTCTCTTATTGGAGTTCCATCCACTGAGAATCTGAATTAAGATTGGAACAAATATATATGGTCAGTCTCCATAAACAGAAGTAATATATACACGTAGCTAGTTGGTGATTTGGATTGACTCATTTAAGTAAAAAAAGTAATTTTTTTTCAAAAATAAAGTATTTTATTAAAATTTTAAACATATTTGGATATATTTTTTAAAATTATTTTTATTAAAAAATATTTAAAAAAATCAACAATATTTTATTTTTGAAAAATAAAAATAAAATGTTTTTAATATTTAAATTTTTTTTAAAAAAATCTATTTAAATATAAAATAACTTTTCTCTTTTAAAAATGATTTTTTTAAAGAAAAAATTAATCGAAACTGAACATAATTCAATTAATAATGGGTACTTACATAATCCTTTGGGGGTTCCAAGTGATGGAGTAAGTGTGAAAATCAGCCGTAGGATCAAACCATAAATAGAATTGTTGTTCCCTGTTTCCTTTGCCCTGACTGAAAACATTTGTGTGAAGAATGTAGGGGTCGCCGCTCAAATTCCCAAGGAATTCATAGTCTATCTCATCCCAAGTTGCTCCTTTTGAAGATAACTGCACACGAGTAACAGTAACTCACATTTATAAAAACTTCAATCACAACGTACACACATTATTATATAACATCAACAATGACAAGAACTTACATAATAGGCAGTTACAGTGCCAGCAGAGTTTCCAGAAACAAGCTTGAGCTGCATGTCAATCTTGCCAAAGAGATACTCATTCTTGGATTGGAAACCAGAACCTGAGGCTTTGTCAAGTGACAAAGTGAGTAGCTCCCCATTGTTGAGCATCTTGGCGCGCCCATCGCCCCATGTGATGTCAACTTCTTGGTCTAACTTGGCACCATATGCAACAACCATTATAGAACCAACAAGAAGAGGGATTAGAAGCAAGGAGGGACTTGAAGAAGCCATTTCTGCAACTAATTTGGAAAAATGCAATAATAATAATAATAATAATAATAATAATAATAATATAGTTATAAGTGAGTAGCTGTGTTGATATCAGAGAAGGGTGAGTAGTGCTTGTGGGAAGGGGAGGAGGTAATGTTGGTATTTATACGAACCGAGTTAGAGATTATTCGAAATGAGGAAGGAGTGAAGGACATTCGAAGTTGCATAAGCTAATAAGCCTAATAAGCTGGACACAGTTGTTGCCTTAGGCAGGGACCGACAAGGAGGGAGGGGGAAGAGTAGTGGTCAAACCCCCAGAATTTTTAAAATTTTATTTATATATAAGATGTATATTTAAAAAATAAAAAATATTATATAATTTAGTAATATATATATATATATATATATATATATTCTTTATTATATGATGGTTTATTTTTTTAATTATTTAGTATATTAATATTTTTTATTTAATTAATTTAATATTAAACACTTAAGTTTTTAGATTTTTTAAATTAGTTTTTATATATTTTTTATATTTATTTTTTAAAAAATTATTTTTTAATATTAACATATTTAATATTTATATTATTATATATAATATTAATGCTTACATAATTATATTTTTTTAATCTTATTGCGTATTTAAATATTTTTTTATAAAAAATATTTATTTTTGTTCTAAATTTACATTATTAAAAATTTTTTTTTATTATAATTTATTTCAAGTATTATTTTATTTGATATTTGTATCTTATATTCTATAAAAATATTGTGTCTTTTAAATAATTAATAGTTTATAATTTATTTTAAAAAAATTAAGATTTTTGAAAGAACTAATTTAAATTAATTAGATATATACTGATAATTTTTTAACTAAATATAGTATAAATTATTAATATTTTATGATTTTAAAATTACTTCTAATATTATTATGTCTTTTTTATGTAACTGTCATATCGAAAATAAAATTATAAAAAAATGTATATATATTTTTAAACTTTTTAAAAAATTAACTTAAAAATTACATATTATATCTAAATTATTTTATGCATAAAAAAATAAAAAATAATAAAAAAATTCGTCTAAAATTCGATATTTTTACATTAAAATTTCTAAATTTCTCTTTTGGCCTTAAGTGATATTTTAGGATAATAATAATAATAATAATAATAATAATAATAATAATAATAGATATAAATTATAAAAAAAATTTTAAGTATATTGTTATATTAATATTTTAATAATTTTTAATTATTAATTTTAATTATAAAAAATATATATAATATATAAAATTAAAATTAATTGTTAAAATTTAATAAAATATCGGTGTATCAGTATATTTAAAAATTTTGTTATAACATTTTGACGCGTTTGCGGTCTAATAATTTAATTTGATCAACTGGGGTGGAAGGTCATTAAAGCTGAAACGAGTAGAATCTATCAAGTTGTGGGTAAGATGACATAGCCAAATGCCAACCCAGCATGGAACATTGACAGCTAAATAAATAAATTAAAACTTTAAAGAAGGACCTTTCAGCACCGCCACTGGTCCATTTGAACCAATTGGGACAAAACCTCTTCTGGCTAACATCTAACTGAATAAAATTTAGAAAAAATATAAGATATTAATATATTATCTGTCAACTTAATATCAATAATAATTAATTATTATATTTTAAATATATATATAAAAAGATATATCTAAGAAATATATTTATAAAGACATTTTTATTAAACACAACTATAAAAAAGATATTTTTATTAGATACATTTGCAAAGACATTTTTATTAAATATAATCATAAATAAAAGTTAGTAAAAATTGACAGAAATAACGTAACAAAATTGTAAAATTTAACATATATTTAACATAGGGATTCTTTGGTGTTTATGTAACTTTCGTCTTATTTATTTAAAAGTAAAAATAAGATAAAGTGAGGTTCATTCTTTTATTTATAAATTCTATAAATAAAATTTAGACATTATAAAAAAATATTTAACATAATGCTCACGTGCTGCCTCTAAGGCACTCTGGTTTGATTTGCTTTGTTTGTTTCTTAGTACTAATTTTTCGGTATTAATATTCCCGAAATATAGAATGAATTCGATCGTGTGTGACAAAGTTCTTGAAAAATATATATATGTTTTGGATCCTCTGGAATTTTCATATAAGTGTAGTCTTTTGGTGACTCTATCTTTTGGGTTGCATTTATTTTTCAAATTATTGAGAATAAAATATAAAAAATAGAGACACAAAATTTAATATTTTTATATTTTGTTTAATAAATAAAATAAATTATAAAAATTTAATTTATTTTTATTTTTTATTTAAAAATTTTGAAAAAAAGTATAATAATTAAAAGTATAATTATAAAAAATTAACAAGAATAATAAAAGATTAAATAAAAAATAAGTTGTGTTATTTGTTAGTGTTTTTGTATTCTTTTTATTATAATAGACACAAAATATATTAATTTAGTATCTCTGGATATAATGTTTTTGTTTATGTCTCATCTGTTAAACACGATTTTATATCTCTGTGTTTCTATCTCAATATCCTATTTCTGTAAACAAACGCAGCTTTGGTAACTATATATTGAATGCAAAACATAATTTTAACACCTAACATATGAATCAATAATCAATTTTATTAAGAGTTGATTAAAATTGATTTTGATAACTTAGTAATAGTAAAAATTAGAATTTTTATCACATGAGTAAATATTGTAATTTCACAAAAAAAAATTATGAAAGTGAATTATAGGATAAAAAAAATTAAATTTGTATAAAAATATGGATATTTTTTCACAAGAAATCTATGGTAACACATAGCTTAAAGGTTGTGCAGTTTTGCAGCTTTGTTGTCAGCTAAAACGCTGGCTTATAATTGGGTTGTGTGATTGGGAAAAAGGTGCTGTAACAAAATTTTTTACCATGGATATTTATCCTGACTTATGTTTTTTTATACGAAAAAGTTTGAGGCGTTTTTATTACAAATAAACTTATTTGGTATAATTGCAGGTAGGTGGATATTACAGGTGGAATAGGTCCAATATGCAGGTGGTATGTTGAGTTAGTACGTAAAACACGTATTTGACACGTGGCAAGCTTCCAACCAACACACAGGGGCGTGTTGGACACATGATGAGCCCTCATCCAACACGTAGGGAGAGTGTTGGATATGTGTTACGTATTGATTCGATATGATTTCAACACGTGAATTGCGTGTTGGATGCTCTGTCTATAAAAGCGAAGCTCGTTACCATTTACTTCATTATGAGGAGTGTTATTTTAGTGTGTTGATAGTATGATGGAGGATATAGCAAATATAATGGTGTATTACAATGGTAAGATTAAACGGAATACACATGAGAGGGAGAGCTTTCCATGTGATAATTCGTTTTCGTTTGTCATTCCATACACTATGACATTTGTGGAGCTATAGTACGGTCTCTGTCAAAGCAAAAAAAGTGATATGTTAAAAAGGATAAGCAATATTTTGTACAAAAATCTCATTATCGTATTTGGCGGCTTAATATAGTTTGAAACACTAGATAATGCTAGATATTGTTGGTAATAATAAGGGAATGGTTGAAATAGTGGATGATGATGCAATGGTTCTGGTTGTTGTTGTTGTTGCTGTTAGGGTGGATATTGTTGGTAATAAGGGAATGGCTGAAACACTGGATAATGTTGTGGTGGTTGCTGAGGTGGTTGATGTGATGGTTGCTGATTAACTCCCTCCGACAATCTCAACCATATCTCGAATGCACCCGTACACTAAGTCCGATAATCAATAGACAGTCTAAAATTGGTAATTGGAAGGGGATGCTATTCTCGCAACCAAGTGTTACGACGAGTGTGCCAAATCTCTATCCATACGTCATGTAACCCGCTCCAGTCATAGTTCTACACTCTACAATGGTACTCTACTCTAATGATTTTTGCAGGATCAGGGACGAGTTGTTCATGCCCAAGCTGGCGCATCACTTAGTATGCAAGGTGCCATTCGATGCACTTAACGACAACAAGGACATCATTGTTCCACATACTTCAAGATGTCCATGTAAGTCGGCGGGTATGATCAGTCCTTGTTATGACCACCAGACAAACTGCAACATATTATCCGAAATTAGAAAATTAATATCGTAATTAATATTAACATACGCAGAGTAGAAACGCTGACCTCTTCCATGTCGTCTATTTCCTACCTAAAAGATGCTGCCATCTTCGATCTATACGCTTTGTTTCATGTGCAATGGCTCCACCTGCAACACATAGCGTTAAAACACATATAAAATACGAACAAAATACAGATTAGAATAGTATTGTTACCTCCGAGCAACTGGTATATCAGCCGGTGCAAGCTACTGTCTCAAAACGAGTGCAAGTCATGGCATTTGCTCTCACGCCCAAATGAACAAAACATTAAGAGGGTCATCCATCTCCTTACAATTGTATTGTGATGTACGACACAATGGTCCTGTAAAGATGCGTGAGATGTGCTTCCTCTAACTGTAAGTGTGAATCCACTGAAATCGCGGAGCATTGGTAGATACTTCACGTATGCATAGGTCGTTGACTTATCCGCAAAGAGAGCAGTATTGAACAAACAGAAGATGTGGCACCTCACCTTGACACAACAGAAGATGCGACACCTTCGTTGAAGCCAAATTAATGACCAAAGAGCTGTTGCATCGCATGTTCTTGGAGCAAGCTTGTCTCCTGCATGCAAACAACCTGACAACACGCAACTCCCATGTTGAAAAGGCAGTCAAAAAGCTCTAAAAAAGTGCGCAGAATCTCTGTTAAAGTTCAAAAAATCTCTAATCTAGCTTTAGCAACACGCATCCTACCTGTTGAAAGGAAGCTGCCATGTAAATCCCACGCAATTAACTAATAATTAACGAATAAATTAATTATTAAACAAAGAAATTAGAAAATTAAATTTTAGAGTTTAATGATGTAGACATAATTAAAACATGAATTTTAACACTAATTTTAAAGGTTTTGACCCAAAATTGGGCCAAACGGGCCAAATTAGGTGAATCGGGTCCAAATCGAGCCCAAGGCCCAATCAACCAATCTAACACTTAAAGAGTTTCAACTCCTCTCTCCTCCACCAAATGAAACTCACACTGAAACACACGAGGGGGAAGAACACCCCAAGTTACAAACCCTTGAATTGAATTCAAATCCACATAACTCTCAACTCCGAGCTCCGATCGCCGCGCCATTTGTGGCCACGCGTTCACCGCATCGAGCTCTACGAAGCCTGGTAACTAATTTTGGTAAGGAACCTCGTTTCAATCTCATCCTCTCATTCCCCCCTAATTTTAAAAAATTTGGGAGTTTGGTTATTGAAATTTGATGTCTTGGTGTTTGGGCTCAAATTAAGCTTGAGGGATTAGCGGGTTTTGTTCAATTGAGGCATGAGTAAGGTAATGATTCTCAAACCCTAGTGAATTCCTTGATTATTTGTGGTTAAGTATTGAAATTTTATATATGGGTGTAATAATATGTATTAGGAAGTGTATATGTGATTTTGGAGCATAATTGTGGAGGCTGAAAGCTTGGTTGAACCGTGAGTGCTGAAATCTTGGAGGTTGGGAACTTTGGAGGCTGTGTCTTGGGGCCAATTTGAGGTGTCTCTAGTTTAGGGAGAAATCGGCCAAGGTATGGTTTTGGTTTCTCGTATGTAATATATAATGTTTTGTGAAAACTTAGGCTAGACGACCTAGGATAGATTGAATTGTGTGTTTGGTGCATATTTATTGGTTTCAGTGAATATAGTATGTGTTGATATGAATGTGGTGGATGGTTGATGAAATGATGATTTTAATGAACAAGAATGATATATTGATGATTGAGTATAAGGTTGTATTGAATGTGAATTGTTGAGGTTAAACTTGTTGAAGTTGTGCATTGGGGTGCTATGAAATGAATGTGAGTATTGGGATGTGGGTTGGTATATTTTGATGCTACTTAAAAGCTTGGAGTGTTGTTATTGAGCTATGAAATTGGCAAAAATAGAGGTTTGAGATTTGTTAAAGAAAAACTTATTTTTGACCAAATTTTGGCGTGCTATAACTCGGCTTCCGGACTCTCAAACTTTTCCAAACTTGTCTTAAATGAAAATTGAGACCGTGAAATTTACGCCGTTTGAAGAACGAACTAAAAATGATTTTTAACGGAAAAGTTATGCGCGTCGGAAGTTTGGTGTGTAAAGGTAGATTCTACAGCACTTAACAATTTTTAGCCATTCTGCAGAACTCGCGTTCGCGACCACACACGCGACGTGGGCATTTTATTCTGTTTTGATGTCCTGCGTATGTGAGAGGGTGCATGCATACATGAGAATGTAAATTTAAGGGGTTGCATATGCAGACACTCGCACGCGACGCAAGCATTTCATTCTGTTTTGAAGTCTCGCATACACGGGAGTGTACATGCATACGCGAGCACGGTAAAATGCACCCCCGCGTACGCATGACTACTCATGTGTATGCGGAATCCTATTTTTCAGCAATATTGTATTTTGTGATTTTAATATGATTTCAAACTTCTTAACCTCTATTTTTACTCTCTAAGACCCTAAAACTTAGTTGTAATGATAGTAAATGGGGTTGAACTATGAAGGGGTGGTAACTTGGAAGTAAAGAAAGTTTGAGATATGATGAATTATGATTGAGAAGTGCAAAAATATTATATAATTGATGAATATTGGCCATAATGATATTGAATAAATGAATAAGAATGATATATTGGCTTGTGCACTTCTTTATATCTGAGATACAAGTTTTCCTGGGTAGATGCAGTGGCTCACCACCACTTGCTCCAGGTCGAGACTCGATATTCTGTTGATCCTACATCGCAAGATGTAGCCGGGCACATTAACTCCCTGAAAATTTCCCCAATGAGCTGAATTTGATTATGATTGAGAAAAAGCTATGCACAGACACTTGGGGATGCACTAACTCCGCAAGTTTCGCACAGATAGACTAGCAAATGCACCGGGTCATCCAAGTAATACCTCAGGTGAGTGAGGGTCGATCCCACGAAGATTGTTGGTTTGAGCAAGCAATGATTATCTTGCATATCTTAGTTAGGCGGATAGAAAATATAGTTGTCACGAGAAAACGCATAAAAACAGATAAATAAATAGAACGTTATTAGATAGGTGTGAAATCAATGGTATGAGAACGGTTGAGGCTTCGAAGATACTTCTTCCTTTTGGATCAACTTTTCTCACCTTCTACTCCAACTTCTGATTGATTCATTCCATGGCAGGCTATATATGATTAACGCCGGGTCAGCGGTCATTAATCTCCTCTGCTTCAAATCAAACGCCAGGTTAGCGGTCATCCAATCTGAATGGGGGTGAAGCTCTAGCAATCCATTCCCTTGGTGATCCTACTCAAAACGCCACAGACAAGGTTGGATCTTCTGGATCAGAGAACACTGTTTCTGGTGCACGAAATTGTGATGTCCAGGCTCGAACAATCCCTGGTAATGGCTCCAAAGCTTGGTGCTTTGATCTTAATTCATAATTGTCACAACTTCGATACAACTAACCAGCAAGTGCACTGGGTCGTCCAAGTAATACCTTACGTGAGTAAGGGTCGAATCCCACAGAGATTGTTGGTATGAAGCAAGCTATGGTCACCTTGTAAATCTCAGTCAGGCGGATATAAAATAATCATGGAGTTTTCGAATAATAAATAATAGAATAGGGATAGAGATACTTATGTAAATCATTGGTAGGAATTTCAGATAAGCGAATGGAGATGCTTTTCGTTCCTCTGAACCTCTGCTTTCCTGCTATCTTCATCCAATCGGTCTTACTCCTTTCCATGGCTGGCTGTATACAAGGGCATCACCGTTGTCAGTGGCTACATCCCCTCCTCTCAGTGAATAATATGCTCACGCACCCTGTCACGGCACGGCTATTCATCTGTCGGTTCTCGATCATGCTGGAATAGGATTCACCCTCCTTTTGCGTCTGTCACTAACGCCCAACAATCGCGAGTTTGAAGCTCGTCACAGTCATTCAATCATTGAATCCTACTCAGAATACCACAGACAAGGTTTAGACCTTCCGGATTCTCTTGAATGCCGCCATCATTCTAGCTTACGCCACGAAGATTCTGGTTAGGAGATCTAAGAGATACTCATTCTAGCTTAATTCATGTAGAACAGAAGTGTTTGTCAGGCACGCGTTCATAGGGGAGAATGGTGATGAGCGTCACACATAATCATCACCTTCATCATGTTCTTGGGTGCGAATGGATATCTTAGAAGCGAAATAAGAAGAATTGAATAGAAAATAGTGGTACTTTGCATTAATCTTTGAGGAACAGCAGAGCTCCACACCTTAATCTATGGAGTGTAGAAACTCTACCGTTGAAAATACATAAGTGAGAGGTCCAGGCATGGCCGAGATGGCCAGCCCCCTAAACGAGATCACAGGATCAGAATACAATCCAGGATGCCAAATACAATAGTAAAAGGTCCTATTTATAATAAACTAGCTACTAGGGTTTACATGAGTAAGTAATTGATGAATAAATCCACTTCCGGGGCCCACTTGGTGTGTGTTTGGGCTGAGCCTGAGTGTTGCATGTGCAGAGGCCATTTGTGGAGTTGAACGCCAGTTTCTGTGCCAGTTTGGGCGTTCAACTCTGGTTTTGGATCCTTTTCTGGCGCTGGACGCCAGATTTGGGCAGAAGGCTGGCGTTGAACGCCAGTTTACGTCATCTATTCTTGGCCAAAGTATGGACTATTATATATTTCTGGAAAGCCCTGGATGTCTACTTTCCAACTCAATTGAAAGCGCGCCATTTCGAGTTCTGTAGCTCCAGAAAATCCACTTTGAGTGCAGGGAGGTCAGAATCCAACAGCATCAGCAGTCCTTCTTCAACCTCTGAATCTGATTTTTGCTCAAGTCCCTCAATTTCAGCCAGAAAATACCTGAAATCACAGAAAAACACACAAACTCATAGTAAAGTCCAGAAATGTGAATTTAACATAAAAACTAATGAAAACATCCCTAAAAGTAACTAGATTCTACTAAAAACAATGCCAAAAAGCGTATAAATTATCCGCTCATCACAACACCAAACTTAAATTGTTGCTTGTCCCCAAGCAACTAAAAATCAAATAGGATAAAAAGAAGAGAATATACTATAAATTCCAAACTATCAGTGAAACAGAGTTTCAATCATATGAGCGGGACTTATAGCTTTTTGCCTCTTGAATAGTTTTGGCATCTCACTTTATCCATTGAAGTTTAGAATGATTGGCATCTATAGGAACTTCAGATTTCGAATAGTGTTATTGACTCTCCTAGTTCAGTATGATGATTCTTGAACACAGGTTCTTTATGAGTCTTGGCCGTGGCCTTAAGCACTTTGTTTTCCAGTATTACCACCGGATACATAAATGCCACAGACACACAATTGGGTGAACCTTTTCAGATTGTGACTCAGCTTTGCTAAAGTCCCCAATTGGAGGTGTCCAGGGTTCTTAAGCACACTCTTCTTTTGCTTTGGACCTTGACTTTAACCGCTCAGTCTCAAGTTTTCACTTGACACCTACACACCACAAGCACATGGTTAGGGACAGCTTGGGTTAGCCGCTTAGACCAGGATTTTATTCCTTTAGGCCCTCCTATCCACTGATGCTCAAAGCCTTGGGATCCTTTTTATTTGCCCTTGCCTTTTGGTTTTAAGGGTTATTGGCTTTTTGCTCTTGCCTCTTGGTTTTAAGAGCTTTTGGCTTTTTCTGCTTGCTTTTTCTTTTTCTTTCTATTTTTTTTTTCGCCTATTTTTTTTCTATTTTTTTTCTGCAAGCTTTATTCTTTGCTGCTTTTTCTTGCTTCAAGAATCATTTTTATGATTTTTCAGATTATCAAATAACATGTCTCCTAGTCATCATTCTTTCAAGAGCCAACATATTTAACATTCTTAAACAACAACTTCAAAAGACATATGCACTGTTCAAGCATACATTCAGAAAATAAGAAGCATTGTCACCACATCAATATAATTAAACTAAGTTCAAGGATAAATTCGAAACTCATGTACTTCTTGTTCTTTTGAATTAAAACATTTTTCATTTAAGAGAGGTGATGGATTCATAGGACATTTATAACTTTAAGACATAATTACTACTACTAATGATCATGTAATGAAGACACAAACATAGATAGGCACGTAACATAGAAAATGAAAAACAGAGAAAGTAAGAACAAGGAATGAGTCCACCTTAGTGATGTCCTTGAGCTCTTCTATGTCTCTTCCTTGTCTTTGCTGCTCCTCCTTCATTGCTTTTAGATCTTTTCTGATTTCATGAAGGATGATGGAGTGCTCTTGATGTTCCACCCTTAGTTGCTTCCAATAATTGTGTGGAAGAAATTGTATCCCCTGAGGTATCTCAGGGATCTCTTGATTTGCAGTCAAATGTTCTACCACTGAGCTATAGACCCTTGATGGAAGCTTTTGTCTTCCCTTTCCTCTTTCTAGAGGCTTCTCTGGCCTTAGGTGCCATCAATGGTTATGGAAAAAACAAAAAAGCTATGCTTTTTACCACACCAAACTTAGAATGTTGCTCGCCCTCGAGCAAAAGAAGAAAGAATAGAAGAATAAGAAGAAGATATGGAGGAGATGGAGGGAGATGTGTATTCGGCCATATGGGTGGGATTGGGTGGGAAAGAGATGTTGAATTTTGAAGGAAAGTGGGTGTTTGGATGTGAGTGGTAAAGAGTTAATAGGGAAGAATAGAGGATGATTGAGAAGAGAGAAGAGAGTGAGTGAAGGTAGGCGGGGATCCTGTGGGGTCCACAGATCCTGAGGTGATCCTGTGAGGTCCACAGATCTTGAGGTGTCAAGGCATTTACATCCCTGCACCAATTTAGGCATGCAAAATGCCCTTGCACACAACTCTGGGCGTTCAGCGCCAGGTTGGTGCCCATTTTGGGCGTTCAACGCCCACTTGCTGCCATTTCTGGCGTTGAACGCCAGAACCATGCTTGTTCTGGGCGTTCAGCGCCAGGATGCTCCCATTCTGGGCGTTCAGCGCCAGAACTATGCTCTGTTCTGGCGTTTGAACGCCAGACAGATGCTCCTCCAGGGTGTGATTTTTCTTCTGCTGTTTTTGATTCTGTTTTTGAAATTTTTTTTTGTTTATTTTGTGACTCCACATGATCATGAACCTAAGAAAACATGAAAAACAATAAAAATAAGACTAGATAAACATTGGGTTGCCTCCCAACAAGCGCTTCTTTAATGTCAATAGCTTGACAGTGGGCTCTCATGGAGCCTCACAGATGTGCAGAGCTTTGTTGAGACTCTCCAACACCAAACTTAGAGTTTGGATATGGGAGTTCAACACCAAACTTAGAGTTTGGTTGTGGCCTCCCAACACCAAACTTAGAGTTTGACTGTGGGGGCTCTGGTTGACTCTGCTTGGAGAGAAGCTTTTTCTGCTTCCTCTCCATGGTTGCAGAGGGAGATCCTTGAGTTTTAAACACAAGGGAGTCCTCATTCCATTGAAGGACTATTTCACCTCTGTCAACATCAATCACAGCTCTTGCTGTGGCCAGGAAAGGTCTTCCTAGGATGATGGATTCATCCTCTTCCTTTCCAGTATCCAGGACTATGAAATCAGTAGGTATGTAAATGTCCTTAACCTTTACTAATACATCTTCTACTTGTCCATAAGCCTGTTTTCTTGAGCTGTCTGCCATCTCTAGTGAGATTTTAGCAGCTTGTACCCCATAGATTCCCAGTTTCTCTATTACAGAGAGGGGCATGAGGTTTATTCCTGAACCAAGGTCACATAGAGCCTTAAAGATCATGGTGCCTATGGTACAGGGTATTATGAACTTTCCAGGATCCTATTTCTTCTGAGGCAATGTCAGTTGATCCAGATCACTTAGTTCATTGATGAACAAGGGAGGTTCAACTTCCCAAGCATCAATGCCAAATAATTTGGCATTCAGCTTCATGATTGCACCAAGAAACTTGGCAGTTTGCTTTTCAGTAACATCCTCATTCTCTTCAGAAGAGGAATACTCATCAGAGCTCATGAAGGGTATAAGGAGGTTCAATGGGATCTCTATGGTCTCTAGATGAGCCTCAGAGTCCTTTGGTTCCTCAGAGGGAAGCTCCTTATTGATCACTGGACGTCCCAGGAGGTCTTCCTCCTTGGGATTCACGTTCTCTCCTCTCCTTACAGGTTCGGCCATGGCGTTTATGTCAATGGCCTTGCACTCTCCTTTTGGGTTTTCTTCTGTATTGCTTGGGAGAGTACTAGGAGGGATTTCAGTGATCCTTTTACTCAGCTGGCCCACTTGTGCTTCCAGATTTCTAATGGAAGACCTTGTTTCATTCATGAAACTTACAGTGGCCTTAGATAGATCAGAGACTAGATTTGCTAAATTAGAAGCATTTTGTTCAGAGTTCTCTGTCTGTTGCTGAGTTGATGATGGAAAAGGCTTGCTATTGCTAAACCTGTTTCTTCCACCATTATTAAAGCCTTGTTGGGGCTTTTGATCCTTCCATGAGAAATTTGGATGATTTCTCCATGTTGAGTTATAGGTGTTTCCATAAGGTTCACCTAAGTAATTTACCTCTGCTATTGCAGGGTTCTCAGGATCATAGGCTTCTTCTTCAGAAGATGCCTCTTGAGTACTGTTGGATGCAGCTTGCATTCCATGCAGACTCTGAGAGATCATATTGACTTGCTGAGTCAATATTTTATTCTGAGCCAAGATGGCATTCAGAGTATCAACTTCAAGAACTCCCTTCTTCATAGGCGTCCCATTACTCACAGGATTCCTTTCAGAAGTGTACATGAACTGGTTATTAGCAACCATGTCAATGAGTTCTTGAGCTTCTGCAGGCGTTTTCTTTAGGTGAATGGATCCACCTGCAGAAGTGTCCAGTGACATCTTTGATAGCTCAGATAAACCATCATAGAATATATCCAGGATGGTCCATTCTGAAAGCATGTCAGAAGGACACTTTTTGGTCAACTGTTTGTATCTTTCCCAAGCTTCATAGAGGGATTCACCTTCTTTCTGTCTGAAGGTTTGGACATCAGTTCTAAGCTTGCTCAGCTTTTGAGGAGGAAAGTACTTGGCTAAGAAAGCCGTGACCAGCTTATCCCAAGAGTTCAGGCTGTCTTTGGGTTGAGAATCCAACCATAATCTAGCTCTGTCTCTTACAGCAAAAGGGAAAAGCATGAGCCTGTAGACTTCAGGATCTACTCCATTAGTCTTAACAGTATCACATATCTGCAAGAATTCAGTTAAGAACTGAAAAGGATCTTCAGGTGGAAGTCCATGAAACTTGCAGTTCTGCTGCATCAGAGAAACTAACTGAGGTTTCAGCTCAAAGTTGTTTGCTCCAATGGCAGGAATGGAGATGCTTCTTCCATGTAAATTGGAATTAGGTGCAGTAAAGTCACCAAGCATCTTCCTTACATTATTATTATTTTCGGCTGCCATCTCCTCTGCCTGTTCAAAAATTTCTGAACAGGTGCTTACTGGTTAGTTGTAATTCAGAGTCCTTTCAGGTTCTGGATCTGCTTCAACAAGAATATTCTTGTCCTTGCTCCTGCTCATATGACAAAGAAGAAGGCACAGAGAAATAATAATAATAGAGATCCCTTTTTTTTTTTTGAATGAGGGAGAGATGTTAGTATATCAATAAACAAATAGAAGAAGATGAGAGGGGGAAGTGAATTTTCGAAAATTAATTTTGAAAAGGAGTTAGTGATTTTTGAAAATAGTTTTTGAAAAAATGTTAGTGATTTTCGAAAATTAAGATTTAAAAAATAAAATAATTAATAAATTAAAAAAAGAAATTTTGAAAAAGGGGGAAGATATTTTCGAAAATGAGAGAGAGAGAGTTAGTTAGGTAGTTTTGAAAAAGTTAAGAAACAAACAAAAAGTTAGTTAGTTAGTTGAAACAAATTTTGAAAAGATAGGAAGTTAGGAAGTTAGAGAAGATATTTTGAAAAGATATTTTTGAAAAAGATAAGATAAGAAGATATTTTTGAAAAGATATGATTGAAGTTAGTTTTGAAAAAGATTTGATTTTTTAAAATCACAATTAATGACTTGATCCATAAGAAATCACAAGATATGATTCTAGAACTTAAAGTTTGAATCTTTCTTAACAAGCAAGTAACAAACTTCAAATTATGTTATTTTCGAAAATTTGGTATAAAAATAAGAAAAAGATTTTTGAAAAATATTTTTAGAATTTTCAAAAATAACTAAGAATTTTGAAAAAGATTTGATTTTTGAAAAAGATTTTGAAAAAGATAAGATTTTCAAGTTGAAAATTTTGATTTGACTCATAAGAAACAATTTGATTTTAAAAACTTTTGAAAAAGTCAACTCAAATTTTCGAATTTGATGAGAGAAAAAGGGAAATATATTTTTTTGATTTTTGAAATTTTTATGAAAACATGAAAATTATGCAATGCATGAAATTTTTAGATCAAAACAATGAATGCATGCAAGAATGCTATGAATGTCAAGATGAACACCAAGAACACCATGAATGTCAAGATGAACATCATAGACACAATTTTGAAAAAATTTTAATGCAAAGAAAACATGCAAGACACCAAACTTAGAATTCTTTAATGCTTACGCACTAAGAATTCAAGAATGCATATGATAAACATGAAAAGACACAAAACAAAAAATCATCAAGATCAAACAAGAAGACTTACCAAGAACAACTTGAAGATCATGAAGAACACTATGAATGCATGAATTTTCGAAAAAATGCAAGATGCACATGCAATTGACACCAAACTTATAACATGACTCAAGACTCAAACAAGAAACAAAATATTTTTTATTTTTATGATTTTATGATTTTTTTTGTATTTTTATTTTAATTTTTTCGAAAATATTTGGGAAAAAGGAAGTAATGAATTCATAGTCCTCAATCAAAATCCTGGGAATTGGACATGGCTTAATAGCCAGCCAATCTAAACCATGTTACATGAAACACTAGAATTCATTCTTAAAAATGTTGAAGAAAAATATATTTTTGAAAACATTTTTTTTTTTAAAATTTTTTTTTTTCGAAAACAAAGGAGAAAATTTTGAAAGATTTTTGAAAAAAATTTTGAAAAGAAAACAAAAAGAAAATTACCTAATCTGAGCAACAAGATGAACCGTCAGTTGTCCAAACTCAAACAATCCCCGGCAACGGTGCCAAAAACTTGGTGCACGAAATTGTGATGTCCAGGCTCGAACAATCCCTGGTAATGGCTCCAAAGCTTGGTGCTTTGATCTTAATTCATAATTGTCACAACTTCGATACAACTAACCAGCAAGTGCACTGGGTCGTCCAAGTAATACCTTACGTGAGTAAGGGTCGAATCCCACGGAGATTGTTGGTATGAAGCAAGCTATGGTCACCTTGTAAATCTCAGTCAGGCGGATATAAAATAATCATGGAGTTTTCGAATAATAAATAATAGAATAGGGATAGAGATACTTATGTAAATCATTGGTAGGAATTTCAGATAAGCGAATGGAGATGCTTTTCGTTCCTCTGAACCTCTGCTTTCCTGCTATCTTCATCCAATCGGTCTTACTCCTTTCCATGGCTGGCTGTATGCAAGGGCATCACCGTTGTCAGTGGCTACATCCCCTCCTCTCAGTGAATAATATGCTCACGCACCCTGTCACGGCACGGCTATTCATCTGTCGGTTCTCGATCATGCTGGAATAGGATTCACCCTCCTTTTGCGTCTGTCACTAACGCCCAACAATCGCGAGTTTGAAGCTCGTCACAGTCATTAAATCATTGAATCCTACTCAGAATACCACAGACAAGGTTTAGACCTTCCGGATTCTCTTGAATGCCGCCATCATTCTAGCTTACGCCACGAAGATTCTGGTTAGGAGATCTAAGAGATACTCATTCTAGCTTAATTCATGTAGAACAGAAGTGTTTGTCAGGCACGCGTTCATAGGGGAGAATGGTGATGAGCGTCACACATAATCATCACCTTCATCACGTTCTTGGGTGCGAATAGATATCTTAGAAGCGAAATAAGAAGAATTGAATAGAAAATAGTGGTACTTTGCATTAATCTTTGAGGAACAGCAGAGCTCCACACCTTAATCTATGGAGTGTAGAAACTCTACCATTGAAAATACATAAGTGAGAGGTCCAGGCATGGCCGAGATGGCCAGCCCCCTAAACGAGATCACAGGATCAGAATACAATCCAGGATGCCAAATACAATAGTAAAAGGTCCTATTTATAATAAACTAGCTACTAGGGTTTACATGAGTAAGTAATTGATGAATAAATCCACTTCCGGGGCCCACTTGGTGTGTGTTTGGGCTGAGCCTGAGTGTTGCACGTGCAGAGGCCATTTGTGGAGTTGAACGCCAGTTTCTGTGCCAGTTTGGGCGTTCAACTCTGGTTTTGGATCCTTTTCTGGCGCTGGACGCCAGATTTGGGCAGAAGGCTGGCGTTGAACGCCAGTTTACGTCATCTATTCTTGGCCAAAGTATAGACTATTATATATTGCTGGAAAACCCTGGATGTTTACTTTCCAACGCAATTGGAAGCGCGCCATTTCGAGTTCTGTAGCTCCAGAAAATCCACTTTGAGTGCAGGGAGGTCAGAATCCAACAGCATCAGCAGTCCTTCTTCAACCTCTGAATCTGATTTTTGCTCAAGTCCCTCAATTTCAGCCAGAAAATACCTGAAATCACAGAAAAACACACAAACTCATAGTAAAGTCCAGAAATGTGAATTTAACATAAAAACTAATGAAAACATCCCTAAAAGTAACTACATTCTACTAAAAACATACTAAAAACAATGCCAAAAAGCGTATAAATTATCCGCTCATCAGTTTCTTTAGTTCTAGCCTATACCACAATGGCCCTAATCGCCCCGTACCTCGGCTGAACTGATGTCTCGAGAAGTCCCCAACGAAGTCATGAATTAGCCGTCTAAGAGATGTATAATCAAGCTTGTGGTTCAATACTATCCCATCAAGGACTAGCAAGAACCTATGTGAATAGTGATGACGGTCAAGTTACACTCCCAATCCATTAGGATGAGGAACGAAGATACATCTTAGAATAGAATCAAGCATAGATTGAAATAGAATAGTGATATTATTAATCCATAAGAATCAACAGAGCTCCTAACCTTAACCTAGGAGGTTAGTGACTTATCCTGTACAGAAAATAATAGTGAAAGGTTCGAATGGCAATGATCTCTAACAAGGGTGATCTTTGTTCTATATATACTAGTCTGCTAACTAAGAATTACAGAAAATAAGATAAACTAGTATTGTAGTGCGAAAATCTACTTTCTGAGCCCACTTGGTGAGTGCTTGGGCTGAGCTTGAGTGAAGCCACGATCTGCAACTTTTTTAAATCAACATGTTATAAATGTTCCTTTTTAGTTAATTAAAAAACATAACAAAAGTGTTGCTTTAATAAATTAAATAAACAACATTTATTGTATTCATATATCACATTTTATAAAAGTTTCTTTAAAATTTTTAATAAACATCAACTTATAAATATTGTCTAAAATAAATTAATATTTTTTCTTAAAATTATAATCTTCTCTCCAAATATTTTAACAAATTTTTTTCCCACTTTAACTAAAAAAAAGAAAAACAAAACCTTTTTCCTCCACGGGCCTTCAATTCATCATCTTCTCCTTTTACTGAAACAAAATCCCAACCCTAATTTTTGAAATTACAAACACAAAATCATCTTCATCTTCCTCTCTTCGATGATGGCAGTAGAAGAGACATTGACGTGTGTTCTTCTCTGCTAATTCATCCTCATCTTCATCTTCTTTTCTTCGAGGATGGCAATGGAGGCCTTGACACGCATTTGAGCTTTGATTCTCTTTGCTCACAGTTCGAGATTTAATCTTCTCTGCTTGCATTCGAGATTCAATCCACTTTGTTCGCGTTTGACCTTCGATCGTCTCCGTTATAAATAAATATATAAAGTATATATTATAGTGCTTATTTGTTGAGATTAGCAATTATTCTGGAAAATTTAAGTTATGACAAGTTCTTCTCCTTTTAATCTTCTTTGCCAGTTTCTGCTTCATCGGCACCTTCGCTTCACTCTTGCGCCGCCTCAGCATCGAGCGTGGTGCAATGCCGCCACACCAACTACAAACCCGTACCACCTGGGGAAGGAGAAGGAAGAGGAGATTTTGAGGGACATTGAGCATGTGGTTACACTAACCAAAGATATTATTCACTCTCGAAGGTAACTAAGTAACTAACTAAGCTTGTTATTCAGCTTTGCGCTCTTTCTGTTTGTTATATTGTCTCAGTCATTGGTTACTCTTTCTTCTATCTTTTGTTTTTCTCCAAGTACAAATAAGTAGTTTCGTTGTTGTTCCTGTGTGGATACCTGGAGAGGAGCTCGGCTTCTGGGTGTTGGCGCCGAGTTGTTATCTTCGATTTCGATTATGAGCCTTGAGAAAGTCCGAGCTTTACGCCTGGAGAGATGTCCAATTGTGCAGAGTGTGAACAAGAAACAAAGGGGGAGTGTACCTGCAAAGGCACTCCAAAACTTAAATTAGTATTGAAAATTCAATGTGTGTCCTTGGGGTAGAATGTCATACCTTTATATGTGAAGCAAAGTAGGTCGATTATACTTTTGTTGGTCGTCGGTATTGAAGAGCAGTTATTAGAATTTAGTGGGTGGTAATGTTAGGTCGGACGTTTCACTTTTAGAAGGCAGTGCGTTGCACTGAAATGTAACGATTTATGCCAAGTTATGGTCCATAATGCCGAGTTATGGTCCAAAATGTCGAATTATAGTGTTTGATGCCGAGTTATGACATCGACCTAGTAACGGTCAGATCTTAGCCCCCAAGCTTGGCCTGAGAATTGTGTTTAATGAAGCAGTTTGAGCTTTTTAATGAGCAATTCGGTCGATGAGTTGGTGCTTAACTCGGCATTTGACGTGGCCGTAAAGCCCCCAGTTCAAGATGCTTTGTTAAACAGTTAATAAAGTAATATTAATAAGAGAGAGAAACTGGTGCGTATACTTATTAATGACGTGCGTCTTCCCAATGCACATCATTTCTCTTGGGGTAGTTGAAGTGACGGTTAGGATGTATTGGGAAGCAGTTTTGGGGTTTTGAATTTAACCTTGGAGTTGAAAAGGTTAGGTATTTTGGCATAAGGGTATTTGAGCTTTATCAGAGGAATTTGAAGCAAAACATGAGCAAGAGAGGTATTATGTTGTTTTATTTCTGTCATCTGTGACCTCTGTTTTTCTTCTCTTTTTCTAGTTTGTTGTTCTTTCCCTTTTCTGTTATTTTTTTGATAATGGGGTTTGAGAAAGAGAAGAAGGAAAAGATTGACTAGTCATATGATTGGGTGAATGAGGATGTGAGGAAGCATCCGTCGCTCTTTTTGGATGGCGGTGCCGTGAAGGAGATAGACATTAGTAAAGTAGTGAGGGGTGGGTGTAGGTTGCGGTTGGATTTGCTTCCTTGTGTTGTTGATGATCGGGTGTTCCACAGGGGGGAAGGTTTTGAGTTCTTTTATATGTATAGTAGTGTGTTAGAGGAGTTGGGAGTGATGCTTCCATTTAGTGATTTCGAGTGTCAGGTGCTGAAACAACTGAACTGTGCACCTTCACAACTCCATCCCAATGGTTAGGCATTCCTTCGTGGGTTTGAAATTCTGATGGAGTTTTTGGAGGAGCCGCCTACAGTGGAGTTGTTTTTCTCACTGTTCCAAGAAAAAGGTGTTTGGAAGGGGGTTGGGTGAATTTGAACAGTTCACCGGGGTTTGCTGTGTTTAAGCTTTACAAGTCATCATTCAAAAACTTTAAGGAGATGTATATGAAGATTAGGAGTGTGGAGGGTGACTTTCCTTTTTATATGGACGAGTTGCTAGGGGAGAAATTCCCTTTGTGGTGGTGTTCGGAACCTCAGAGTATTCTGGGGCCTGAATCAATATGTCCCAGGAATCCATGTATTATCGAATATTTGGTAGAAGAAATAAATCGGAAGAACTTGTTGTTGGTGTTTGAGTTATTGCAGTGGGATGAAAATAGGCAAGCTGTAGTGGATTACTTAGGTGAGCTGTTTTCCTGGAGAGCATTTAAAAAAGTGAAAATTACTTATAACCATTTGATTTTTCTTGTGCTAGGTGGAAAATATCTTGGAGTTTCTGCGGCGACCCTAAGAGCTTGGGTGAAGAGTAAAAATCTTGAGAAGGAGGGTTCGACGTCAAAGGCCGATAGAGTGGTCGGAGCTGGTGAGGTGGACCAGCTGAAACCTAGAAGAAGAAAGGTTATTTTGAAAAGAAAGAAGGGCAATGTAGTGGACCTATCTGAGGGTTCTAAGGAGGAAGAGGTGCCGGTGGAGGAGCTTTATAAATTTATAGGGAATCAGAAGAGGTTACATGAACTTGCTGAGCAAAGTGATGGGTCGTCGGTGTGGGCCAAAGATTTTCCATATATGGCCGTTGCCGACGAAGTTTGTCAGTCGTCGGTGACGTGACTTTGGCTGAGGAAGTTGGTGACACTGCGATCGACCAATATATGCAAGTAAAGTAAACTGGGTTTGATGGTTTTATGTGTTTGATATAAGTGGTTAGTGTGATGCTGTTTGTTTGTTTTGGTAAAGGTTATTGGTCTCCGTTTGGCAAGCCTTGGTCGAAGCCAGGAAAAGAAGCATCGCAAGCTGTCCGACCAGAAGTCATTCTTAGTATTGAAGGAAGAGCTCGGCGTAAAGAATGCGAAGGTTGTTGAGTTGGAGGCGAAGTTGTCAGAGAGTGAGAAAGATTTGAAGTTGATGAAAGAAAACTATTCCAAAGAGGTTGAGGATTTGTAGAAGGAGGCCAAACTTTCTTCTATGACTACTCAGGTGGTTGGAGTAACAGCAAAATTAAAGGAGTTTGAGAAAAGTAAGGCAACGGAAATATTGGACTCCTTCGTTGAAGGTTTTGAAAGGGATTTGTTGCAAGCAAAGTTTCTGGCTCCTGATGCTGATTTTTCCCAGATGGATCCGGGCAAAATCATCAGAGATGGAGTCATGGTGGAAGATAATGGAGTTGCTAAGGAGGAAGATGAAAATGTTGAATAATGATTATATGTTTTTTCTATTGTATTTGCTGAACAGTTAGTAGTTGTTGTAGTTGGACTTGTTGCTCCTTTGTGAGGTTTTTTGAACATTGTTGTAGGTGTCTTATTAAAAAGAAAAGGCATTTTGCTCCATGATGACATATGATGTCAGTTTGCATAAATAGGTTTTGACAGATATTTTGAATTATGATAACTTGTTTGTCATTGCTGTAAGGATGTCTTTTCTAAACTGTAGTTTTTGAAGCTTTATTTGAATATCGAGGATGGACTAACGATCCACGAATTGGGATTTAGGAAGATAGATGATTGTATTTCTATATTGCCAAATAGCAAAGAATAGAAGGATGTATTTGCACGATACTGCTTCTTTATGTATAGATGAACAGATTGGTTTGTTTGATTTGTTTGGTAATTGTCGTATGATCGGCAATTGGTGTTTAACTGGTGACGTCCGAATTGATTGGTGATTGGTTTATGTATAATGTTCAGTGAAGGTCGAGTAGGCCGATTTTAGCGAGTTGCCGAATAATTGGATTAGGGATAGGGGTTGTTTGATTGGTAATTTTCAGTGTAATCAGATTCGGTCTAAAGTTTGACTGTATTTTTTACTGATAATTTTGGAATAGTCGGATTCCAAGTATTGATCGGCAATCATTTTAATGATAAATTCTGAATAGTCGGATTAGGGGTAAGATCAGCTATTTGTTTGACTGATAAATTCCGAATAGTCAGATTAGGGGTAAGATCGGCTATTTGTTTGACTGATAAATTCCGAATTGTTGGTTTCGGAGTAAGATCGGCAGGATAATACTTATAAGGTTATAAATAAAGGAGAAATGTAAAATGCAAAAATAGTGATTTGATGAAATAAGAAAGTTATTTATTGGAGAACCTTTGATTTCAAAGGCGCAGGTAGGTAAGCCTCGTTAAAACCTCTCCAAGCAAAACCCATTTTGGAAAAAATCTTGGTAGTAGGAAAAAGAGTACTTGCCTGTCCCTGACTTTTAACTATAATATGACTTTAAAGATGATACATTCCAAATGTTAGGCAAATCATTACCATCTAAGGTTTGTAATTGGTAAGCTCCATTGCCGATGACTTTTATGATTCGGTAAGGGCCCTCCCAGTTAGCTGCTAGTTTTCCATGGCTTGATGATTTTCTGGCCTGTTCGGTTCTTCTGAGCACAAGATCGTTTACTTGAAAAGAACTTGGGTGAAGTCTTTGATTATATCGCCGAGCTATGCGCTGTTGCATAGCTAGGTGTTTGATTGCTGTGGAAGATCTGACTTCTTCAAGGAGGTCCAGTTCGGATTACTGAGCTGCGTCTTTTGTAGTATGGTTGATAAACCACTATTTTATGGTTTATTTTGTGCTTAATTGAGTGGTTTTTATCTACTCTTCACCTACTTATTCATACTATTTGCATGGTTTTATATTTGCCTTCCTAATTATGTGCTTTGATTGAAAACATGTTTCTTTGGACTTATAATTGCTAATATTAATCCTCTCTTATTACTATTAGATGCCTTGATATGTGTGTTAAGTGTTTTCAGAGATTACAGGGCAGGAATGGCTCAGAGGATGGAAAGGAAGCATGCAAAAGTGGAAGGAATACAAGAAGTTGGAGAAACTGCTAAGCTGTCCAGCCTGACCTCTTCGCACTCAAACAGCTATAACTTTAGCTAGAGAGGTCCAAACGATGCAGTTTCAGTTGCGTTGGAAAGCTAACATCCCGGGCTTCGATTTGATATATAATAATGCTATAGTTGCCCTAATGCTAGGCGACGCGAACGCGTGACCCACGCGGATGCGTTGTATCTGTGAACTTCAGTCCGCGCGGCCGCGTGGGCGACGCCTCCGCGTCACTTGCCCGCGACCTGAACGTACCAGAATACGCTGGGGGCGATTTCTGGGCTGTTTTTGACCCAGTTTGCGGCCCAGAAAACACATATTAAAGGCTATAAAGTGGGAGAATGTATCCATTCATGGGGAGGCTTTCATATTCACAATTTTAGGAGTAGATGTAGTTTTTAGAGAGAGAGGTTCTCTCCTCTCTCTTAGGATTAGGATTTAGGACTTCTCTTAGTTTTAGGAGTGACTCTCAATCCAGGTTCAATGTTCTTTTATTTATTTTTCCATGCATGTCTATGTCAGATTTAAGTTCTTTTGTTAATGCAATTTGAGGTATTTCAGTTTAATATTGCTTTCTTTTATTTACATGATTGTTGCTTTACATCTGAAGGCATTTTTGTTCCAGTAGGTTTACTTTTTCCCTTTTGGTTTTGGTTAAGAAATCAGTAACTCAGGAGTTATCCAACTCAACAGCATAATTGTTAATTGTTATCTTGCCAATTGAATTGAACTTCAATAATCCCAATCTTTTCTTAGGAAATAAATAGGATTCGAAGATCAAACTAATTAGTCCCTTGACTTTCCTTTACTTTAGTAAAGGTTGACTGGTGCACGAAATTGTGATGTCAATGTTCACATTACTCTCTTACAACTTCGCACAACTAACCAGCAAGTGCACTGGGTCGTCCAAGTAATACCTTACGTGAGTAAGGGTCGATCCCACGGAGATTGTTGGCTTGAAGCAAGCTATGGTTATCTCGTAACTCTTAGTCAGGATATAATATCAATAATAATTTTTAGTTTGAATTGTAAAAAGTAAAAAGAGCAGAACACAAATTATACTTGTATGTAGTAATGGAGAATATGTTGGAGTTTTGGAGATGCTTTGTCTTCTGAAATTCTGCTTTCCTCTGTCTTCTTATTCACGCACGCACGTCCTCCTATGGCAAGCTGTGTGTTGGTGGCTCACCGTTGTCAATGGCTACCATCCTTCCTTTCAGTGAAAAGGGTCCAGGTGCTCTGTCACAGCACGGCTAATCATCTGCAGGTTTTCAATTGTACCGGAATAAGATTTACTATCCTTTTGCGTCTGTCACTACGCCTAGCACTCGCGAGTTTGAAGTTTGTCACAGCCATCCAATCCTAGAATCCTACTCGGAATACCACAGACAAAGTTTAGACTTTCTGGATTCTCATGAATGCCGCCATCGATCTAGCTTATACCACAGAGATTCTGATTAAGGAATCTAAGAGATAATCATTCAATCTGATGTAGAACGGAGGTGATTGTCAGATACACATTTATGGATTGAGGAAGGTGATGAGTGTCACGAATCATCACCCTCTCCATAATTAAGCGTGAATGAGTATCTTAGATAGGAACGTGCATGTTTGAATGGAAAACAGAAATACTTGCATTAATTCATCGAGACACAGCAGAGCTCCTCACCCCGAACAATGGAGTTTAGAAACTCATGCTGTCAAAGAGTACAAAGTTCAAATCTAAAATGTCATGAGATACAAAATAAATCTCTAAAAGTTGTTTAAATACTAAACTAGTAACCTAGGTTTACAGAAAATGAGTAAACTATGATAGATAGTGCAGAAATCTACTTCTGGGGCCCACTTGGTGTGTGCTGGGGCTGAGGCTAAAGCTTCTCACATGCCTGGGCTGTTTTGGGCGTTCAACACCAGGCTGTAACCTGTTTCTGGCGTTGAACTCCAACTTGTAACGTATTTCTGGCGCTGGACGCCAGACTGCAACATGGAACTGGCGTTGAACGCCAGTTTACATCATCTATCCTTGAGCAAAGTATGGACTATTATATATTGCTAGAAAGCCCTGGATGTCTACTTTCCAACGCAATTGGAAGCGCGTCAATTGGACTCTTGCAGCTCCAGAAATTCTATTCCGAGTGCAGAGAGGTCAGGATCCAACAGCATCAGCAGTCCTTTTTCAGCCTGAATCAGATTTTTGCTCAGCTCCCTCAATTTCAGCCAGAAAATACCTGAAATTATAGAAAAATACACAAACTCACAGTAAAGTCCAGAAATATAAATTTTTCCTAGAAACTAATGAAAATAAACTAAAAACTAACTAAAACATACTAAAAACTATATGAAATTAACCCCAAAAAGCGTATAAAATATCCGCTGATCATTGACTAAGTGGAATTAAGATTCAATTTTCATTATCATTGATAAAGATAACTTGGTCTGGACTTCCAATTTCTCTTACCTTGCCAAGAGTTTAGTTTACAGTTATTTATTTATTTTACTTGTCATTTAAATATATCTGTGCCCATTGCCCAAACTCAACATTCCCCAAAAACACACTTTTTCATAATCAATAATAAAAACACCTCCCTGCAATTTCTTGAGAAGACGACCCAAGGTTTAAATACTCGGTTATCAATTTTAAAGGGGTTTGTTACTTGTGACAACCAAAACGCTTGTATGAAAGGACTTTTGAAGGTTTAGAAACTATACTTGCAACGAGGATTTATCCGCAAATTTCTAGACCACGCAAAAGTTCTCTCATCAATGGTCGTCCATTTCAATGCGTAGTGAGGATTGGGAGATCTCCACGGGTATCATTGTGTTGGAACCGTAGACTAGTCGGAAAGGTGTTTCCTTTGTTTTGAGTGGATGGTCGTATTGTATCCCCATATGATCTCTGGGATGAGTTCGGCCTAAAGCCCTTTGGCATCGTCGAGTTTCTTCCATAAAGCATGTAAGATGACCTTATTCGCGGCCTCTGCTAGCCCATTTGTTTGTGGGTGCTCTACTGATGAAAAATGTTGTTTGACATTTAGATTCTACAAAAAGGAGATGAATTTTTTATCGACAAACTGGCGTCGATTATCAGTGATAATGTGCCGGGGTATGCCGAATCGACAGATAATATGCTTCCATACAAAGGAGATCATTTGTTGTGAGGCGATCTTTGCTAAGGGTTGTGCCTCTATCCATTTTGAGAAGTAATCAATTGTTACTTTTAAAAATTTTACCTGGCCGGCCGCGAGGGGGAAAGGGCCGAGGATGTCGAGCCCCCATTGATTGAACGGCCAACTTACCTTAGAACAGTATAGTAGTTCGGCTGGAAGGTGGGTGATCGGACTGTGTTTCTGGCAGTTGTCACAGTTTTTTACCTTTGTTTTACAATCTTGTTGCAACGTCGACCAATAGAAACCAACTCGGAGGATCTTTGAAGACAGGCTCCGAGCTTTGAAGTGTGTACCATAGATACCTTCATGTGCTTCGGCAAGTACAAGATCGGCTTCTGATCTACAAAGACATTTTAGTAAAGGACGAGAGAATCCTTGTTTATATAGGCAATTGTTATAAATTGTGAATAATGAGGCTTGTCGGCGAAAGTGCCAATTTTTTTCGGCTTTGCCTAGCAAGATTCCTGTCCGAAGATAGTTTATGTATGGTGTTCTCCAATCTGCATCCTGCGTTACACTTAGAACTTCTGTTAATTCTATACTTGGTTTAAGTAAGGTAGATCGGTGAAGAGATGAATTATTTGTTTGGGTGCTGGCGAGCTTAGAGAGAATGTCAGCTCGGTATTGTTCTCCTGAGGTATATGTTCAATGTGACATTTATGAAAATTTGAAAGCAAAGTTTGAACAATTGCTAGGTATTTGGATAATAAAGGGTCTTTTACTTGGTACAGCTTGTTTACTTGCTGAACAATGAGCAGAGAATCATAGTATACCTTAAGCTCGACTATATTGAGATCGGAAGCTAGTCTGAGGCCGGTAATAAGAGCTTCATACTCACTCTGGTTGTTGCTCGCCTTGAAGGAAAAGTGTAGCGATTGCTCAATGACGTTACCATTTCAATCATCGAGTATGATCCCGGCGCCACACCCGTGTGGGTTAGAGGAGCCGTTTACATACAAAGACCATTCTGGTGGATTTTCGGCGATGTCCGGTACTGTAAATTCGGCAATGAAATCAGCCAAGAATTGAGATTTGATAGATGATCATCCTTGGTATCTGATGTCAAACTTGGAAAGTTCGACCAACTATTTTACTAGTCGGCCAGCCAGTTCTGGTTTCTGAAGGACTTGTTGCAAAGGTTGGTCCATCCGAACATGGATGACATGACTCTGGAAGTATGGCCGTAGTCTTCTTGCTGAGAAGACTAGAGCCAAAGCCAATTTTTCAATGCTCAGGTAGCAAAGTTTAGCATTCTGTAGTGTTTTGTGGTGAAATAAATCAGCAACTGTTGTTGTTGCCTTTCTGTAATGAGAGCGAAGCTTACAGCCCAGTTAGTCACAAATAAATATAAGAATAATGGTTCTCTTTAAAAGGGGGTTTGTAAAATTGGTAATTTTGAAAGAGTTTCTTTGATGGTTGTGAATTCCTGTTCACATTCATCGGTCCATTGGAAATCCTTTTTCTTTTTTAAAGTTTGGAAGAAACATAAAGACTTAGAAGCTAGGCAAGGTAAGAATCTAGAGAGTGCAGCAAGTCTCCCTGTCAACCGCTGGACTTCTTTGACAGTTTGTGGGCTTGTCATATCCAAAACAGCTCGGCACTTTTCTGGATTAGCTTCAATACCTCAGCTAGTGAGCATGAAGCTGAGGAATTTGCCACTTTGTATGCCAAATGCACACTTCTCGGGGTTTAACCGCATGTTGTATTTTCTAATTTGACCGAAGATTTCTGCGAGGTCATCAAGGTGGTTATTACCGATCTTAGTTTTGGCGACCATATCATCAACGTAGACCTCGATGTTCCTGCCGATCTGTTGGGCGAATACTTTGTCCATTAGGCGTTGATATGTTGCACCTACATTCTTAAGCCCAAATGGCATTACTTTATAACAGTAGTTTCCATATTCAGTAATAAAGGCTGTCTTGCTTTGATCGGCTGGATGCATTTGAATCTGGTTATAGCCAGAGTATGCATCCATAAAGCTGAGTTTTTCATAACCAGAGGCATTATCAACTAAACATTCAATAGAGGGTAAGGGATAAGATTTTTTTGGGCATGCTTTGTTGAGATCGGTGAAATCAACACATATGCGCCATTTACCGTTATATTTTTTCACCATGACGATATTCGCCAGCCATGTTGTGAATCTGATTTCCTGAATGAAGCCGGCATTGATGAGCTTCTTGGTTTCTTCTAGAGAGGCTTATTTGCGGTCATGGCCGAGGTTGCGCTTTTTCTGTGCTATAGGTCGGATAGAATGATTTAATGCTAGTTTGTGGGATATGACAGAATGGGTCAATTCCTGGCATGTCAGCTGGGGTCCAAGCAAACAAGTCGGCATTTTGTTGTATGAATGTTCAGAATAAGGCCTTCTTCTCCGAGCTTAATGTGGATCCAACATAAGTGAACTTTTCTGGGCTATCTGTGAAATAGATTTTATGCAGAACTTCAGTCGGGGTTGGTCGATCTAGGCTTCCTGCCCTGGGATCAAGGTCGGCCAGTACTGGTAGCTCGGCTTGGTTACTGATACTGTTCACGCGGGCTTGCGTACTCTGATTAGGTTTTTTGAAATTATTGTTGTAGCATTCTCTGGCCTCTTGGGCATCGCTGTGAATGGTTGCAATTGTATTATCCTGCAAAAAGAACTTAACACAGAGATGAATTGTAGACACAATAGCATCGAACCTATTTAAAAAAGGTCGGCCAAGTAACAAATTGTAAGGACTAAAATAGTCAACAACTAAGTATTGAATATCTAAGGTTTTTGATAAGGGAAACTCACCGAGTGTGGTTTAGAACCACACAGAGCCCATAAGCTGGACCCTCTCACCTGAGAAACCGACCAAGTCTCCAGTGGAAGGTTGAAGGATGTTGTTGCTCAATTTCATCTTTTGAAATGTTGAGTAAAAGAGAACATCGGCACTCCTCCCAGGGTCTAATAAAACCTTTTTGACTAGGAGATCTCCAAGCAGTAGGAAAATCACGACCGGGTCGTTTAGATTTGGTATGTTGGTGTTAAGGTCGGATGTCTGGAATGTTATGTGAGGAAAGTGTGGAGGTGTCTGCTGTTGATGTTGATCAGCTTCTATGGAGAGCATAGCTCGGTAAGACTGCTTTCTTGCCGAGCTTGTGACCCCTCCACCTACAAAACCTCCAGAAATACAATTAATAATACGTCTTGGTTAGTCGGGAGGATTGGTGTTCGGTCGGTCTGTATCTCGGCCATGCTGTGTTGCCGAGCTTTGGTCACCAGGGAGAGGTGCGCGTCATTGTATGTGGCCGCCAATGTACTTGTCAAGATGGCCTTGCCAAGCTAACCGCTCCAGGAGATCTTTGGCGATGACACACTCGTCAGTAGTGTGTCCGTACTTTTGATGAAAAGAACATTATTTTGATCTGTCCGCGCCTTTTAAATGTGGATAGCTGCCAGCTTTTCTTGGTGGCTTGATCAACTTTGAATTCAATATCTCCTTGATGATGTCATCACGCTTGGTGTTGAACTGAGTATAAGATTCATATCGGGGAGTTGGTTTGAAGTTTTTCTTGCTATCTCGTGCTTTGTCGTCATCTCTGTATTGTGGTTTTTCTATTTTTCGAGCTTGTCGGAGTTCTTCGATGTCAATCTGACCTTTCGCTTTTTCACGAAACTCGGCCATGGTTTTAGGTTTGGCCACGGCAATGGTCTCCTGGAATTTTTCAGGTCGGAGTCCACTTTTTATTACGTGTAGTTCCACCTCGGGGTGGAGATTAGGTATACTCATGGCTATCTTCGTGAAGCGCGTCATGTAGTCTCTGAGGCTTTCGTGCTGGCCTTGTTTGATTGTGTTTAAGTAATCGGAGCCATGTAGATAGATGGATGATCCAGCGAAATGCTCCTTGAAAGGCTTTGATAGGTCTCAAAAATGAGAAATAGAATCTGCAGGCAAAGAACAAAACCAATCAAGTGCAGGACCATCTCAGTAAGATGGAAAACAACGACATAAAACTTTATCAGATGCACCGTTTACTATCATTATGGAGGTGGAACTTTTTGATGTATTTCTTCGGATCACCTAGCTCATCATAGGGGGTTAGGGTGGTCGGCAGAGTGAACCTCCTGGACAACACGAAGTTCATCACCTCGGCCGTGAATGGCCCAGGGGAGTTTTCTAGGTTGTCATCCTCGTCTCTGGATGAGCTTCCTCATTGTGTTCAGGTTGCTCTTCTTCCTTTCGAGCAGTTTCGGAGACATGCGTCGGCCCTGACTGATGCTCGGCTTCTTCTGTTCGTTCTTGTCGATCGTTATTATTTTCGATTTGGATATTATTCAAATTAGCAATATGATTTGCCATTCTTTGGTTCTCTTCAGCCATGCGCTGGTTGGTTTGCCGTAACTCGGTCACCATTTGAAGGAGTTCAGATGGCGTGGGTGGAAGTTGCTTAGCCATGGCTTCAGGCGAGAACGTCGAGGCCGATGATATAAAGAAGAAATTATATTCTCGACCCCATAGTAGGCGCCAATTGTTCCTGTGTGGATACCTGGAGGGGAGCTCGGCTTCTGGGAGTTAGCGCCGAGTTGTTATCTTCGGTGCCAATCTATGAGCCTTGAGAAAGTCCGAGCTTCATGCCTGGGGAGATGTCCAATCGTGCAGAGTGTGAACAAGAAACAAGGAGAGAGTGTACCTGCAAAGGCACTCCGAAACTTAAGTTAGTATTGAGAATTCAATGTATGTCCTTGGGGTAGAATGTCATACCTTTATATGTGAAGCAAAGTAGGTCAGTCATACTTTTGTTGGTCGTCGGTATTGAAGAGCAGTTATTAGAATTTAGTGGGTGGTAATGTTAGGTCGGACGTTTCACTTTTAGAAGGAAGTCCGTTGAGCTGAAATGTAACGCTTTATGTTGAGTTATGGTCCATAATGCCGAGTTATGGTCCAAAATGCCGAATTATAGTGTTTGATGCCGAGTTATGACATCGGCCTAGTAACCGTCAAATCATTTGTGATTAAGTTCCTTTAGAGTGTGTTGCAAGCTGCATTTTAGAGGGTAAAATGCATCATTTGGGTGTTGTGTTATATCACTTTAAAACTGACGGTGAGGGTGATGATGGCGTAGCAGACGTCAGTGATGGAGTTGAAACTGAAGGTGATGGCACTGTTGGAGAGTACTGTGGGGAGCCTATGGGTGCAGTTTCAGTGCCGGTGGGAGGTTGCGAAACAGGGGAAGTATTTTGTATGGTGGTTGTGATGATGTTGGTGTTGGAGCGGCAACACTATAGGGAGGGTGAGAATGTGGTGATGGTGTTTTTGGAGGGTTTGGGTGATGGTTATTGTGGGTAGTAGGCGAAGGAGCTTGAGAAATTGGTTATGGAACATATGGAGGATTAGGTTATGGTTGTTATGAGCAGAGGAAGGAACCTGTGGTGGAGTTGGAGTATGATAACGTGGTTGAGAAATTGGTGTTTGTACATATGGAGAAGGTGGTGATCTTGGTGTTTCTGGTTGAACAATTAGAGTGTATGGAGGGTTAGGATGATGATTGTTATGGCCAGGGGAAGGAGCAATTTTTGATGGAATTATTGGAGTGTATGGAGGGTTATGGCCGGGGGAAGGAGCAGCTTGCGGTGGAGTTGGAGTAACATATGGTGGAATAATTGGAGTATGGCCAGGGAAAGGAGCTTGTGGTGGTGTGGAAGTAACATATGGTGGTGATGGAGTTTTTGGTGGGATTATTGGAGTATATGGAGGGTTATGGTCAGGGGAGGGAGCTTGTGGAGGAGGGTCAGGATGATGATTAACTTAAATAACATTTACTACTAATTGTAATTAACTTAAAATAAAAATTATGACCTTTAGTACTAAAAAAAAGTTCTCATCAAACATTAGCACATAATCTTTGCCGTTTAGGTACCTTTTTGCCTATAAAACACTGGCTTATTGGCTTTCACAAAACAATCAGAATGAGACTTGTAAATCTTGTGTTATTAACTTGTTCACACAATAACCGAATCATAAATAGAAGCCTTTCATTCCATCCTCTCTTTCACTTTCTCCATATTAAATAGCCAAAACAAAAAGAGAAGAAAATTAAAGGTTTCAAATCTGAAGAAGAATAATAATACAACCACCATCATTTATTAATATTCTTTCAGGTAACATATATATTCTATATATTATATAGTAGATCTTCAAGTTTAAGGTGTTTTCCTTATCTGCTTTTCCCTTCTCTGATCTATTGAGTTTTTTCTCACATATTTTCCCCTTAAAAATAAAAAGTTAAAGAAAGAATCTCCACATTCATTCATCTTTGTTATTTATTTATTTATTTGGTATACTACTTAGAAGGGACGAAGAGTAATGAAAAAGGTCCTTTTTATATATATATATATATATAGTTGATGAGAGTATTCTGAAGTCTGTGTATGTGAGAGAAAACAAGACAATTTTAAAACGTTGTTTCAGTGTTCTTTTTCTTTCTTTTTTTTTTAATATTTATTTGTGTATAAGAGTCCTAGCTAGTTTTTACAAGGCTTTTCAAGGTATGAAATTGTATTTTGGTTTGATCATGTTCCTTTTCTTTTTTATTTTGTGATATAGATCCATAAGATAAGTTGTAATTAAGAAATGCAAAAGATTATCAAAATTTATTGTGTATTTTTTTATTTATTTCTGTTATACTAATTTCTGGATTTTTTTTTCTTGAAGGAGATTGATAAAAAAATATTTACAAATTTTTGGGGAACACTAAGTACAAATTGTGCATATATAGCAAATTGTTGCAGTATGACCTCATAAGGTATTTCTATCTTATACTTATTTGCTTTTATATGTTTATGTTATTCTTTTGTACTTTTTTATGTAACAAAATATTAATTGTTTAATTAAAAAATTAAAATATAAAAGTATTTTTATTTTAAAATATATCTTTTCAAAAGTAATTATTAATATTTCTTTTAGAATAATAAAAGAATTATGATGATTAGTTTGTATTTAGTTAGCTTTTTTTTTATTTTGGTCTCATTCTTATATTTTAATAAAAATGAAGAGACCCATTTTAAAATTATTATGGTTCAATGTGGATTATAAATTATATTCAAACTAAGAAGAATTTTATATGTATTCAAATTTCTCAAATTTATCTTTCAAATATTATAAATAAAGAGCTTAATCAACACTTAAAGTACGCTGTGTATCTTTACTCTTTATTATACTAATTGATATATATTTATGTTATTCTTTTGTACTTTTTTATATATTTTATATTAAGCAACCGTGCATATATAGCAAGTTTCAGATTCTATTTTGATAAATAAAAATTATTTTTAGCTGATGTTTAAGACTATAATTGTTTTTTTAGTTTAATAATAATATCACTATGAACAATTAAGTTTTCTCAGGACTCATCCAAAAATTGAATGAGTATACCAAGACATAACTAAGAGTTTAGGGACGACGTCAATAGATTCTTGGACTATGCTTACTCCGTTAAAAATCCTCAAGGAGAGAAAATTCTATGTCCTTGTGCAAAATATTACAACTTCCTTTGGGGTCAAGTTATTCCGTTGGAAATCCTCACTTATCACATATTGTAAGGCTACATAGATTCTTTTTCTCTCCTTGGCACTTTTTTCTAGTTCTTGCTTTAAGGACAAATGGAATTTGATTCATGAACTTAGTGGCTGTTCTTTCATATTCTCTCAAATTTTTTTGTATCTAAGTTTTCTAAAACTTAATTTCTGTGATATCTACTTTTGATGAATTGTCTCTCTATTTACTATAAACATTTGTGCCAAAGCAAAGAAATAAAAGGAGTAATGATTTTACTTTTATGGTACATATCTCAAACTATAAAAAGAGTAAGGATTTTACTATAAACATTTATGGTACATATCTTAGACTAGTTTCTAAGCTTTAGTACATATCTAGGATTTTACTTTTATGCGGTTCAAAAATAATTGATAGCTGAATAGGTTTATTTTGTTTTATTTCAGAAATACAATGAAAACAAAAACTACTCTAAAGTGGAGAAGACTGGTAAAACAGTATCAAAGCAACAAGCAATTCATGCAGAAAATATAGCAGAAATTCATAAAAAGTAGCATTTTATCTCTCTTATGGTGGCTGGTGATCATGGACAAAAGAGAGTGACTCTTATGCCTTATAAGCAAAGCACTCAAAAAGAAGTCCCAATTTTCAAAAGAATGATAAGTAAGACGAACTAAAAAATTGGAGCTAGTGAAGAAGAACCAGAAAATTTTAAAAAACGTCCAACCATGGATATGGATAAATTTTTGGAGACACATGGAATTCATTTGGAAAGAGAAGATGACGATTTTGAACCAAGTGCTAAAAATGAAAGATCTATTTAGGAAAAGCAACAAAATCTTAAGAAGATAAATACAAAATTAAGTTGTCAAGCCATGACACTTGATATATTTTTGGAGACAAATGGGATTCATGTGGAAGGAGAGGAGGAATATAGTGGAGCAAATGCTAATGAAGTTGGAGATGATGATGATGATGATTTCTCAGATGATGAGGACTATGTTAGTGAATATGTAGATGCAGTTAATCATCTTATGAAAACTAACAATGTTGAAGGTGTTGTACTTTATACATAATTATCGTTTTACTTATTCATTAGCATGTATAGTTATATAATTCATTTAAATAGATAAATTGCATGTATTTATAGATACTCCAAAGACTAGAAGGACACGAGAAAAAATAAGGTGTGCTAAAATCTATGTAAGAAGTTAGGAAGAAAGAGAAAAGATGACTTTTTATAGAGGACAACCAGTGGGACCAACTCCAAAAAGAGTGAAGGACTTAACTTACTTTATTAGAACAATGAGAAGGAATAGTGATTTCATATCATTGATGTACATTAATTAAAAAGATGTGCCCCTCAAAGTGAAAAGGCGCATATAAAAATATATTAAGGTAAGTGTTTTATTTTTCATCTATTTTTTATGATCTGAAATTTTCCAATTTCATATGATTTAGTTGCAGTTTTGTGAAAATATATAGCTGTTGTTTTATGTTGTTGCAGAATTTTTAAATTATCACATACTATGAGTTGAATATAAGATTTAAGAAATTTAAAGAGGAGAATTGGTCCTACTGACAAAAATTTAAATATTATACTAACATTTTTATTTAACATCCTTACAATATTTTAAAATCAATATTCTTGAATTTTTAACTTTTTTATTGAAGTTTTTAATGGAAGTTAGAGACATGTTTTATACTTTTATCTTGAATTGTCATTTACAATTTTTATTTTGTACTTTTTCGTAGTCAAAGTTCATTCTTCCAAAAGAGGGAAAAGAGTGGGTGATGACTGGTGTTTGAGAATCTTGGAAAGGTTACAAAACAAAAATCAAGAGAAAGCATTTTGAGATATATAACAACATTGAAGATATGTTAAAAAATCGCCATTCAGATATTCCAGAAGTTTAATTTCGAAAGTTAATTGCATATTGGAGTATTCCTTCTGTTAAGGAGAGTTGTAGAATAAATAATTCTATTTCTTTGTCTTTTTTATGCTTTTAGTCTATTACATATAACTCCCTTTAATTTTGTTGGGTATAGACTCTATCTCGTGTAAATTCTGAAAATCATAAAAAGCAACAACATCAAAATCGAATGGGATCTATCAGTTTTGCAAGAGTGCATAATGAAATAGTAATAATTTTGATTTTTTATAAGTTTTTTCTTGTTGTATAATGACCATCTTAAAATTAGATAAATATTATTTTTGTCTATTTTTAATACTCTTTCCCCTTACTTGTAGCGTGAAATGAGTGAGAATAAAGAAGATCCATCGCAAGTTGATATGTTTGTTGCAACTCGAACCGGATAAAAAGAAAAAGAGCTTGATTTAAGGCAACGATTGCATCTGCAACACTCTCAAAAAATATTACTTTAAATCTAAAAATATTGTCATAAATTAAAAGCAATCTTTTGTCAGCTTTTAGACAACACTTTTTAAATATTGTCTCAACATAAAAATGTTGTAGTGTGACTACTTTGTTTTGCAATATATGCTGAAGATTTTCTCTCCTAGAGAATGGTAGGAGTTGATAACCTCTTCAAATTAACGTGCTCGTATTCCTCCATTGCTTTATAAATAGTAGTTCAAATACTTCAAACTATATCAATCCTTTTTAATCAAAGGTAGGATAATTTCATTACTTGGCATGAGTGATCCACATGTATAGGACCAGTTGCGGATTTATAGTGTCTAAAGTGATCATAATCTCCCCAAGTTTTTTAAAAAAATTAGTCGTAATAATAATATAATTTTATATGTTTACTACAATAATATAGATTTTTTTAGGATTATATGTGTCAAAAAAAATTAAAATTTGTCAAAAAAATAAATTTTAATATTATTTTAACTATGAAAATATATTAATAAAAATTTTGTCAAAAATAATATTTTTAATATACAAGTAATTGTAAAAAAACTTAAATTTTATTTTAATAATATTGGCCGTCAAAAATAATTTGTTAGAAAAATTTGAGAATATATTTTTTGTATACTTATTAACTGTAAAAAATACTATATATTTTGACACTTATTGACTATAAAAAATTCTCAACAAAAATTTTTAACAAAGAATGAGATAAGATCTTGAAACTGAAGAATAAACTGAGATTTTGAAGATGAAGAATGAATAGTATGATCCCAAACTGAAAGCAGTGTGATGCTAAAATTGACAGAGCTCAACAAAAAAGAGGAATAGTAGAGTAAGGTGAAAATAAATAAGTGTCAAAATTGAGGAGCAATTTTCTACAGTCAAATTATTCATCAAAAAATATAAAAAATTTGACATTTATAATATTTGTCAAAAATATATATTAATTTTTACACTTAACTATAATGTTAAAAAAAACGTGTTAAAATAACTTTTTTTGTAATGATTTTTGGTATATTAGTTAGATTTAAGAAAAAAATTTGTTAATTATAATAATTCTAACTCGTTAAAAAAGAAGATAGTTTTTAGACTATAGGTAATGGTTACTATTAGTAAGTAGTCTATTAAAAATAATATTAGTCCATTTTTATTCTAATTAAAATAGTAAGTAGTCCATCCATCTGTTCATGTTTCAATTAAAATTTTAATTAAAATCCTATTTTTTATCCCATCAGTCCATCAGAATGCACCCTTCTCTTTTATCATTGTGAATTAATAGACTTTTTAACTTCCCATTCAATTATCTTTTAGTATCTATACTATACTCAGAGGCCATAGATTTCTTGCTCCTACATTTTTGTAGGAATATCATTAACCTTTATGAAAATAATTATAAAATATATTCCGATTTTTTTTTTTAAAAATTTACTAATTAGATTTAACCCCTCAAATTATTGATTTTTAATTTTGTCCCCTTTCTCTTTCATTTTCAGATTCAAAGGCATTTAGAGAAGAGATGTCTGCTAGGGTTTCCTCTCTTTATCAATTTCTGCTAGGATTTTCAATCTCTGTCTCTCTCTCTTTCTCTTCTCCTACTGCAAATCTCAATATCTTCCTCTTCCCCTCGCTGCCGCCCCGCAACCTGCCCCTGCCGCGCAAGACGAGAAACTGAGAGAGCTTAGAGTTCTTGGAGAGCATCAACGAGACTGAATAAATCTCCTTCCGAAATAGAGTTCTGAGTTTTTTCCTAAGTTTTTTTCTGCCGTCGCATCTGACTTTCTTCTATTTTGTTCTGTTGTGTTGTGTCAAACAACTTCCGAGTTTTCTTCTATTTTCTTCAAACCGAACCCTTAGTTTTGGATGTGCTCTAATTTTGAACCATTGCATAACCCAGTTTCAGGAAAGATGAAAAGGTATAGAACTACAGATTTTAAAATTTCTCAGTGTTGAACTCTTCATTTCAACGGATCCTGCTGTAAGTTTCTTTCACACTGTGGTTCACTTTTTGATTGGTTAGGACTTAATTAAATTGCGTGAATTAATTTGATAGGATCACAGCTTTTTCCTTTGATGTGTAAATAGATTGTGTTTGTTGTTTGTATATTGAATTAGTAGATTACTACTAGAGTAGGAAGGGATTTGAGCTGATTTAACACGTCTAAGAATCTTAACAAGTCTTTATCTTCAAAATTTTCATTGAAAATTGCTATGGGCTTGTTCTGTAATCTTTCTGTAAATCTCTATAGGAAAAAATAGAAAATAAGAGAAGATTCTAGTGATTTTGTTTGGAGGGAAATCTAGACCCTTCTAATCTGATAAGTTTGAGTGTGTGCTGTTTAATGCTGCATACTCTTTGTGCTCTTTGAATAAGATGATTAAAGCTTCCACTTCTAATTTATTTTAAATCACAAAACTTTTTCATATCATTTATATATGTTTTCCTGTCAAAGATAAGTTTTTAAGATAAATCATCATAAGTTAAATTGTGCTCACAGTCGTTTATCTTAACCGGAATTTCTCCTTTTACTCTAAATCTAAATACATTGGCTTTAATAAGATATCATTATTGTTGCTTGTATTAGAGATGTATTACGAAATGAAGCAATCATACAACTTAAAATAATGTCTTATATATAGATGACAGTGGATCAAATTTGTTGATGTTCTACCAAAATATGGAAAAGTTTGAATATTGTGTTGCAATAAGTTTTTGAAAGAAGTTGGTTGATATTTAAAAACATTGCAACTTTTTTATGTGAGCTTGTTAGAAAATACTACGTGATTTTACAATATTTTGTGCTCAACAGACTCAAGGTTCCCATGTGAAATTCTTAGTGTTTGTTTGGCTTTTGTTCTTGTTTTCTGTTTCTGCTTTCAGTTTTTAGGATTCTAAGAAGAAGTGCTAAAATATGAAACAAAAACAGAAAATACCATCTTGATAAATAGTGTATAGTTTCTGCTGAGTGAGTGGTGAAAATGTTGCTTGACAAATGGTTTTTATCCCAAATGAAAAGCTACTTGTTCATCATGCATGATCTTGTTAACTAAAATAAATATTGCTAATTGTGTTCTCTCCGTTCTCCTACTTATAACTACAAGATAAGCCAACTTTCATATTCTGTGTCGAAGACAGAGCACTCTTCTGTAAGGATTGTGACGAAACAATTCATTTAGCTGGCAGCCTTTCTGCGAACCACCAGCGGTTTCTCGCTACTGGAAACCGGGTGACTTTGTCTACACTTTTACTGTTGTTACTAGAATCATATCATGTAGTATTTTAGGTACACAGCAACATAAGTTTTTTTTATATGTCGTAGTTTTAAATAAAAGTAGCTAAAAATACATATTTTAAGTTGGTCTATTAATGAACTAATTAATAGACCAACTTAAATTGGTTAGTGTTTTTGTCTTTGGTACGAGAATGATATATATTTTAACTTTGATTATGCATTACAGAGATAGATTTGTTCACAGAGATGTGTGATTTTGGACAGAGATAAATTGAGTAGGTATTATATTAATGAGATTACTTAGCTTTGAGTTGAATTATGCCAAATCTCTTGATTCTAGAGAAGTTAATATTAATTAATTAATGTATGACAAGATTTCAGTTTCATTGCTGTTTTAAGTAGTAGTTTTTGTTAAATAATTTTGAAGAATGCAAGCTGTTAAGAAGATTGTTACTAGGTTTTGATTTTTGACGAGCGAGTTTGATGATAGTTGTGGATTGTCATCATGTCAAGTTATAATTGCGTCCATCAACAAAATTTTGCCTTATTGTTTTTGTCTATATAAAAAAATTTTGGAATGATTTTATATCAAATAAACACCAAACTAAATAGTAAATACCTCCAATTAACGTTCAGCAGTATTAACTTCACTTAGTCAAATATATAATAGGATGCTAATATTTCAGCCATTCGGAGCTTCAACTCAGATGAGAACACTTTTGCACATGAATTTTTAAAAAATGATTAATTAATTTAGTAGATGTTCTTCAATATCCTTTTAAATATTAAGTAAAAATTTACTAAAAATATAGATCAAATAAACAAATGTTTTTAAATGTACTAAGAGTATATATATTTTTAATCTTTTTATTGTTATTTAAAAAATTTATTAAGATATTATACTATTAAGATTATGTTAAATTTTAGGTATATTTATTTTAAATTAAACATCATAATTCACATAAACTCACTTATTATTAACCATTAGTTTGAATTATTTAAAGGAGTATATATTCTATTTTATAACAGATAATAAATAAATTGATATAATATTTTATCTAAAATAGATATAACAAGTGAGAATATTTATATATTACTATTTCAATTTAATTTCAGAAATAATTTATAATAAACTATTTATTCAATTTTCATAATTTTTATATCATAAGAACAACAAACAATATTATTTTTATTAATATTTATATCATCTATTCAATTTCTATAAGTAAAAAATATTTAAAAAATTCACTAATATTTCTTAGTTCTTATACAGCAATTTAGTCAATCTATAAAAAAAAATAACCCAAAAAAATATATATCAAGAGAGTTTTCAATCCCGGTGGAAAATAGTTACACATCTTATGACTTTGCACACTGTAACAAATGAAATCTTTCACAAATACCATATGATCAAAACTGTTTGATAATTGTGAAATTTTAACAATCAATAAAAATACAAGTCCCTGAGATGGTTGAGTTGTCAGTTCTGCTAATAAAGGAATTGATCTTAACCCAAACAAGAGAGAAGACTGATGCCAACAACATTGACCAAAGTATAACAATGATTGGTGTTCTGGTGACCCATGACACCTTTGAGGAATGGATACAGATGAAAAATAACCCAAAATGCAAAGAAAACATTGCCAAATAAAGCCCCCAAGACTCATAGCCTCCATTGAGTGCATCAGAGAAACCAGCAACAACACCAACCATGTTAACTATGATCAGAGTTGTTGGAGGCTCGCTACAAGAAAATGGAATATTTGTAAAAAAAAATTTGTATTAAATTTAAAATTGTTACAAATTATAGTTTTTTTGTAACAATAATTAGTTATTGTTACAAAATAAGAATATTTTGTAATAATAAAAAAATTTGTTACAAAATATTTCAATATTTTGTAACAACTTGATTTATTTTGTTACAAATTATGTTAACTTTCGTATCGAATTGTTGTTTTGTTACAAAATGTTATAATGTTTTGTAACAAAAGATTATATTGTTGCAAAAATTCAAAATATTTTGTAACAAAATATCTATTTGTTTCAAAAGTTCTAAATATTTTGTAACAAAATATCTATTTTGTCACAAAAAATAATATTTTTGTAACAAGTTATTTATTTGTCCCAAAATTCAAAGATTCTTTGTAACTAATAAAAAATTTTGTTTCAACATACTAAATGTAAGACTTTGTGTAAGATCTAGAAATTTTAGAAGATCTTATTAAGAGCTAATTTAGATTTATTTATCAGTATTTTAATCCCTGGAATTATTTTATTAAATATAATTAAATCAAATTTTGATTAATTGAGTTTAAAATAATTTAAAGTTTTATCTGATTTTATAATTTTTGAATTATTTTCTATATTTAAATTATAAAATTTAGCAAATGTAAAATAATAAGCAGAATTTTATACGATTCGGTTTAAATAATTAAAATTTCAAAATTTAATACTAATATTTTTATAAATAAAAAAATTAATTATATTATCTTATAATTTTAATTAGAGTATTTGATTTCAAATCAATTAATATTTTGATACAATAAATAATATTTTAGAATAATTTTAGAGATTTAATTAGTTTTCAGATAAATCCAAAAACCAATTTACCCAAAATTTCTAATTTCACTTTTTGTCCCAAATTAAACTCTAATTCCTAAATTAAATCCAAACCCTAAATTTAACTAAATTAAACCCTAACCCCACTCATCTAACCCTAGCCCTCGTTACTCACTCACCCACTGCCAGCCTCTCTCCCCCATATACACACAACACAGCCTTAGCAAACTAAAAAGAAAAGAAAAGAAAATGGGGATTAAGGGAGACGAGAGAAAGAAGGTTGCGATCAGAGAGGAGAGAGTGCTGCGAGCCAGGGACGACGCGAGAAAGGAGAGGAGCCGTCGCGCTCGGCCGCTGCCAGCTCCGTCGCATCCTGCGCCGCGCCATCGCCGCCCAGACCGCGTCCGTTCCATTCAGCCACCGCCACTGCCATCGTGTGGGTGAGAGGGAGAAGCTGAGAAAGGCTCAGCCACGAGAACCAAAGGCGCGTGAGAGAGGAAAGATGCGATCGACGATGGGAAGGGAAAAAGGTTTCACCGCTGCGGTGTCCTGCCACCACTACTGCCTCCGATCGGAGCCCTAGCCACCGGAGCCCCTGCCATCACCATTGCATGTGGGAGGAGGAGATGACGTTGCCGATTCTGATTCTGCCCAAGTCCCTCATCGTCATTGGAATCACGAACCAGAGGTGGAAGGAGGCGTTCCTCCATCGCCAGCCAGCCACCAAGCTATGACCAAATTGGAGACGTTGTTTCTATTACCTTTCGTTTTGGTAAGCTTATGAAGAAATTGCTCTGTTTCTGCCCTGTATCACCTTGCTCTACAATTGTTTCTGATTCATTTAGTTTTTCAGAGTCATTGTTCGGCGTTGCCGCCCTTGTCTAGAGCTATTGAATGTTTCTGCTGCGAGAAAATTACTAGAATCGTTGCTGTTGCCACGAATTGGGGATAAAGGGGATTCCTGCGTCAAATTCTGCTATTGCGACATCGAGGTAGGGGGTTCGTTTGTAAAATGAAAGCTTTTAAATTAAGAATGCCCAAAGATTTCATTGACTAATGCAAATAACTTATAAATATTATGTATGGCTAATTGATGAAAGTCAGAATTGTTGGTAATAGCGAATATGATTGATTGTGATGAGATTGATTTGTTGCTGTGTTTGAGGATGGTTTTTATTGGTTATGTGATTTGATGATGATAAGGATATGCTTGAAAACTTGGTTGGTAGCTGATGAACTATTATGAACATGTGCTTGATTTCTTAAATGTTTGAGAATGCTGGAAAATTCTGTGTTTAGCTGGTTATGATAAAGGGGATGTCATTGCCGTTGTTGCCGGTAGCACTGTTCCCGTTCTGGTTCCAATTCCTTCGTTTATGAGACCTGTAACATTTCCTTCCTTGCTTTGTTACCATTTTGTTCCTCTGTCATATTTCCGTCCTAATTATGTTAGCATATTTTATTCTAGTGTTGCTAATTTATCTCCTAAACAATTATGGTTGGTGCTGAGATCATTGTTGCTGCTGCTCTAAGAGGAAAGTTGTTGCTACTAGGAATTAAAAACAAACGAATGGTTTGTTGCGTTTAATTACCAAGTTTTGGCTAATTAAGGTAGGGGATTTTATTTTGAAATTAACTGTTTTAATTTATGAATGTCATGGAAGTCTAGGATTTAATTTATTAGAACTTCTGATTAAGGATATTGTTTTTGATTATCAGAACTTGTGAATATTAGGGCTGTTGTTTATTGTTCTGTGTAGTTTTTTTTTCTGATTTGTTACTTGTTTTTTTTACTTGATCTGATTAGTAATTTAGTATTATTGGAACTTCAAATTATTACTTGTAATTTAGTAATTTAGCATTAATGGATATGAAACTTCAATGGAAACTGGTGTTTGCTTCTTTTGATGAATTACAATAGCTTAACTTTTCTAGATTTATCTTTTGGTGGGAGTACATTTAATCAAAACTTGCATCTACATATAATAAACCATTATCTTATTTGGAAGTCTGGGGATTAGATAGGGAGGGCTTTTTTAATGTGATCCTCCAAATCCCTATCTAACTATCCATTTGTATGAACATTTTAAAGTACCATAAGTCTTGGAGGATTATATATTTATAATTATCCATTCCAAAGAAAGGAAAATCATCACTTAAAACACCCCCCACAATCAAAGAAAGAAAAATTTTAAAGATTAATGTTTTACTAACTCAATTATTACTGTTCTGTTTGCTTATTCTTTATTTGGAATATTTTGTGAACTACAAGATGAGAAAAGCACACTGGAAAACTGTCAAGTTTTACAGGTAAGGTGTCTCGGTTCTTCTTAGTTTCTCAATTTCTCTATTGAGAGCTCTTATAATACCTTTCTTTTATTTGATAATGTGCTTTACTAAAATCCCCTTTTAAAAATCCATTAAATAATAACATCATTCAATAAACGCAAACATATTTCAACTGAGAGCTATGTCTTGTAATGCTATAATGAAGCCCAGTAAACTAGTTATAAGCATTTACTTTTTCAGTAGTATGTAGATAATTATACTGATGTTATTAGGGTCATTCTTTAGCTTCTTGTCTTTCCTAATACTTATGTTGACATTGATGTGAAAACGTCTATTGATCAGAGCTCTGAAAATTTGAACCTCAAGATGCCAGAAGTTCTTTATTTTTTATTTACATATTAATTTTCAGCATCTCAACTTGTTAATAGGTCTAAAACAAAAGATTAAGTAGTTTGAGGATTTCATGTTAGAACTTAGAATATAATTGGTATGAGCCAATTCTTTTAAAAGCTTAAACTATTTTTTTAGAAAAGAAATGTGTTGCATGCCATTTAGAAAAAAATAATATAAAATAAAAATCTGCAAGTGTCCTTGTGATGAGTGCATCACTTCTTTTTATTACTATTATTTTTAATTAATATCATATTTCTGGCACATTAATTAATAATTATTGATGGCTTTGTATATAGAAACTATCAACTTATAATTAAAAGAAGATTGAGGTTTAGTTAAATCTATTATAAAGGGTTAAAACTCTAAACTAATAAACTAATAAAGGAACATATAGTAGCACCATCCACTGACACTAGCATGTTTTGATTAATTTTGTTGAAGATTCTTTGTATCTCTCATGAATTGGTAACATTGAGAGAAAAGTGTTAGTTCTGTTATTGATGAGCGGATAATTTATACGCTTTTTGGCATTGTTTTTAGTATGTTTTTAGTAGGATCTAGTTACTTTTAGGGATGTTTTCATTAGTTTTTATGTTAAATTCACATTTCTGGACTTTACTATGAGTTTGTGTGTTTTTCTGTAATTTCAGGTATTTTCTGGTTGAAATTGAGGGACTTGAGCAGAAATCAGATTCAGAGGTTGAAAAAGGACTGCTGATGCTGTTGGATTCTGACCTCCCTGCACTCAAAGTGGATTTTCTGGAGCTACAGACCTCGAAATGGTGCGCTTCCAATTGCGTTGGAAAGTAGACATCCAGGGCTTTCCAGCAATATATAATAGTCCATACTTTGGCCAAGAATAGACGACGTAAACTGGCGTTCAACGCCAGCCTTCTGCCCAAATCTGGCGTCCAGCGCCAGAAAAGGATCCAAAACCAGAGCTGAACGCCCAAACTGGCACAGAAACTGGCGTTCAACTCCACAAATGGCCTCTGCACGTGCAACACTTAAGCTCAGCCCAAACACACACCAAGTGGGCCCCGGAAGTGGATTTATGCATCAATTACTTACTCATGTAAACCCTAGTAGCTAGTTTATTATAAATAGGACCTTTTACTATTGTATTAGGCATCTTTTGATCATCTTAGGATCTTAGGATCATCTTTGAACGCATTGTTCTTAGACCATGGGGGCTGGCCATCTCGGCCATGCCTGGACCTTCACTTATGTATTTTTAACGGTAGAGTTTCTACACTCCATAGATTAAGGTGTGGAGCTCTGCTGTTCCTCAAAGATTAATGCAAGTACTACTGTTTTCTATTCAATTCATCTTATTTCGCTTCTAAGATATCCATTCGCACCCAAGAACGTGATGAAGGTGATGATTATGTGTGACGCTCATCACCATTCTCCCTTATGAACGCGTGCCTGACAAACACTTCTGTTCTACATGAATTAAGCTAGAATGAGTATCTCTTAGATCTCCTAACCAGAATCTTCGTGGCGTAAGCTAGAATGATGGCAGCATTCAAGAGAATCCGGAAAGTCTAAACCTTGTCTGTGGTATTCCGAGTAGGATTCAATGACTGAATGACTGTGACGAGCTTCAAACTCGCGAGTGCTGGGCGTTAGTGACAGACGCAAAAGGAGGGTGAATCCTATTCCAGCATGATCGAGAACCGACAGATGATTGGCCGTGCTGTGACAGAGCATGTGAGCATATCTTTCACTGAGAGGAGGGGATGTAGCCACTGACAACGGTGATGTCCTTGCATAAAGCCAGCCATGGAAAGGAGTAAGACTGACTGGATGAAGATAGCAGGAAAGCAGAGGTTCCGAGGAATGAGAAGCATCTCCATTCGTTTATCTGAAATTCCTACCAATGATTTACATAAGTATCTCTATCCCTATTTTACTATATAATATTCGAAAACAACATTATCACTTTATATCTGCCTGACTGAGATTTACAAGGTGACTATAGCTTGCTTCATACCAACAATCTCCGTGGGATTCGACCCTTACTCACGTAAGGTATTACTTGGACGACCCAGTGCACTTGCTGGTTAGTTGTATCGAAGTTGTGACAATTATGAATTAAGATCAGAGCACTAAGCTTTGGAGCCATTACCAGGATTTGTTCGAGCCTGGAGATCACAATTTCGTGCACCAGTTATATATTGAAGTTTTATATGAGAGAAAAATTAAAAAGAAAAGGAAGAAGGATTAGTTGATGCAATGAATAATGATCATGTGGTGTGAACAGGAATCAAAGTGTTTTAATTATAATTGATATGAACCAATTCTATTTTTATAAAATTGGGTGCTTCTTCCAAGCTTGATTCAGAAATTCCTTTTGAATATGAAGAATGTTCCTTACTTGGGATGCAGTGCCTTGTATACTTGTAAGTTCATTGACTGTTAGTCATTATATTATATTGAGCTACTTTTTTTTATTGCATTTCAAATCATGATTGTGTTGAATTCTGTGGTGGTTGCAGCTTAGTAGTTATTGGATGGATTTTAGTTTCATGTACCTTCATACTTTGTGCTGAATTTCTGTTTCTTCATGCATGCAGTTCGGTTTCAATACTTGACACTATATCTAAACTCATATTTGCAATACAATGTATTCGTTCCCTTTCTAAATACTAAGTTCTTAATTACTTCTTAGAGTGAGTCTGCATTATTTAAGATTTTCCTGTTCTTGTATGGCATTTCAATTTATTTAAGATTTTCTTAGACAATTTATATTATTATTTTTTTATTTAAGATTTTCAGGTGTGTGGCACTTATTAGAACTTCTCCATGAGAAATGAGAAAGGAGCAAGGAGCTGTATGAACATGATGGAGTTTGTAATTTGTAGTTTACATTTTGGAGATTTATAATTTCTTGTTTTTCTTGTCCTATGTATCTATCTAGTTCATTAGGGTTCTTCAATGTATCTTGTTAGTTTGTACTTTAAAGTTTATATGTTGAAGATTTATAAAACAATCTTAGTTAATGAAAGATATTTGAACTATCTATATTATTATATATTATATAAATGTTAACTTGTTGAGTAAATTAGTTAATATATTTTTTAATTAAAAAATAATATAATCTGATAAATTATGTGTGTAATTTGTATTAAAAAAAAATATTACAAAATAAATAGTATTTTGTAACTAAAGAAAGAAATGTTACAAAATTAAGTTACATTTTGTAACAAAATTTTATGATAGGAAAAAATAGATTGTCACCAAAAATACCTTGAAGATCAAAATTTGTTACCACTTTTGTAATGACTTCTGGTTTTTTGTATCATAAAAATTTGTTATAAAATATCATTTTGAATTGTAACAGTTTCGTTTTTTGTTACAAAAACTTTTTGTAACGGGGCATACTGCAACGGCCCCTTTTTTTGTTACAAAATTCTTTTGTTTTAAAATTTTGATTTTTTGTAACAATTTTTTTGGTTACAAATATTGCTTTTTCTTATAGTTTGTGTCAATGCCTGCTAACATCTTCAGGAAACCTTGGAAGACAGCGAAGAGATGGGCCGAGACGCCTCCTATGTCGTAGTTTTAAATAAAAGTAGTTTTTAGCAAGTAACAACCCTTTTTTTCATGTTCTGAGTGAGATCAAAGTGCTAATAAGAGGAAAAAGCAGTGTTATTTTCAGAAGAAAGAAGAAAAACTCAAAAAGGTGGTTGTGGCAATTCATCAAGTACACAGAAGAGGTTTTGGCAATTTGTATAGCGTGGTGTCAAATTTACAGAGAGAGGTACTCAAATCCATAGAACATGGATGTGAGGAAATTTATTTATTAAAAGTATTGTGTTTGGAATCTTAGGGTTCTTAATTGCTAATGACTTGGAACAACATGACAACTATTTTAGACAAACCATGTTTAGTGGCGTCATTAAATACAACAACATTACAAGCCTTATAATAATTAATAACTATTCATTATTTCAATCCTTTCATTCAAACTGTAAAATCTACATATGTTTTAAGTTTTCAAACTTGTATCATGTCATTAAGATACAAGGTCAGAGGACCATTTTGTGACACTTGATTTTCTCTATAAATATACTTTTGAATTTAGCTAGCTTGTTTGTAACTATACATTTTAAGAATACTGGGCCAAGTTGAATGAATAATATAAAATAATGGTGAGGTCAATTTTACATTAATCTATATATATGCTTACAAGTTACAACAACATAAGAAAAATACCTACTTGTAACATAGGATGGTAGTAAAGTCACAAGATATGGAAGCTGTGATATGTTTAAGAACAAATAACCAGAGTACAATTGAACTAGATATGTCACATATATGGTATACAATAAATCAAGTGCTACTTCATCCTAACCTTTTGATGTTATTAAATAGTGATCTGTTAGAGTGAAAACTCAAAGAATCCAGATGAAGTATGATTGGCCCTGATTCATCACCTTTATCCGGAATACAAATAATGATCAAGCTCCAATGAAGACTGAATACATGAAACATTAGAAGAAAAAGAATCCAGAAATGAGAGAATGGACAAGAGAGATTAAAATATAACAATAAAAAGCTAAAACGAGGATAATTTTTCAAGCTCTTTGCAGGTTAAGAGTTGAATCATTACAAGGCAAGAAAAAGCTACCTGATGATGGGGAAATCAATCTCCAAATATTGAAGGAAGCAGGTCGCGGAAATTTGCAGCAGAGGAAGAGAATGAGAATGGCAGGGATTGAAGTTGGATAAAAACCCTAGCTGCTTCTCTTCTCTGAATGCCCCTGTATCTAAAATAAAAAAGAAAAGGGAGGGCAGAGTTAGGGTTTTTCAAGAACTCTAAGGAAAGGGGAGAGTGAGGGCAGAGTTAGGGAAGGAAAAAAAGGCTTCAATCTGGTTGATGCTCTCCAAGAACTCTAATCTCTATCAGTTTTTTGTACCCAAAAAAAGGGAAAGGAAGAAAAGTTAAAAATCAATAATTTGAGGGGTTAAAATGTAATTAATAATTTTTTTAAAAAAAAATGGGGTATATTTTGTAATTATTTTGATGCAGGTTAATGATACTCCTACAAAAATGTGGGAGTAACAAATCCATGGCCATACTCAGATAGTGAAAAAAAAATGTTCAAAGACCGTAAGGCTTAAATGAAAAAAAAAACTCAACAGAATTATTTTTAAATGAGACTTGGAACAAAACATAATAAAGTAAGTCAATAACTTTTCTTTTTATTTTTTAGTCTTGGTATTTATTTGTGTTTTTAAAATTATTTGTTATTGTCCAATAAGTTTAATTTTTTTAATAAATAACATATATGCAATTAATTTTCCTTTTGTTAGATAATTTAAATTAAGGTAAAAATGTCAAAAATAAAAATAATTCACTCATTTAGCCCCTTCTTACGAAATTTCTAGTTCCGCCACTTTATAGGACAATAGACACAAGGGTGATATTAGAATGTTTTACTACAAGAAAAACACTAGGTACTGTCAGAATTACTGGCGAATTTATTAAATAAATTCGGCAATAAATTCGCCGATAATTAATTTACCTTCAGATTTAAATAAATATTTTAGGCACGACACTCAATAACACTCATCTAAAATACTTGTGTATGCTAATTGTGCTTTAATAAAAAATAACTTTTTTTAGCCAAACTTAGACACACTTAATTAAATACGATCATATATAATCAGTGTGTCCAATTTTATTCTTAACATATATTTTAAAATATTTTATATAATTAAAAATATTCAAAATATTCAAAAAATTAATTTAAATTTTAATATTAATAAAATATCGTAATATCACTATAATTTACTTAAAAATATTCATATTTTATATTTTATATTTTATTTATGTATCGTATCTCCATCATTTATAAAAATTTAAAATTTATATGCTAGGTGCCTTATGTAAGACCCGGTTAATTAATGGCTAATTAATCCATAAATGAGAATTTATTCTAGAAAGCCAAAAATGTGATTTTTATGGCTAAATATGATAGAGGAGATTGAGACGAGAGTTTCGGTACTAATTTTATAGAAATCGGACCAAGATTAAACCGAACGGGCCAAACCGGTCCAACCGGACCCAAAGTGGGCCCTTGGCCCAACTAAACTAAACCAAAACTCTAGTTTTCAGTACTCTCTCTCCTCACAACACTCTCATTCACGCTGAAATGGAGGCCATGGAGGGAAGAACACTCTCTCAAGTTCTCTCCCTTGGTTGATCTTCAAACCACCATAACTTTTGATCTAGAGCTCCGATTGCCGCACCGTTTGCGGTCACGCGTTCACCGCGGAGAGCTCAACAAAACCCATACAATCAATCTTGAGGTAAGCCACGTTTTGCCCTTCGAATTTCCAGCTTTGATTTCGAGTTTCATGAGCAAAAATGTTGAGATTTTGGGCTCTTTGATGTTATAGGACCCAACTCTCTTGAAGGAGAAGGTTAATCTTGTCTCCTTGGACCTTGGGTGTGGTAAAATTCTCAACCCTAGTGTAAATTGTTGTTCTATAATGTTTGGGTATTGAGATGTTGTATATGGATATGATGATTGTGGCTTAGGTTATGTATATGTGAATATTGGAGCTTGATTGGTGATTTTGGAAAGCTTGGAAGAGGGTTTTTTGTGATAAAATATGTTCTTGGAGGTGTTGATACCTTGAGTGCTTGTGGACAAGTGGTTTGGAAGTGCTCCGGTTGAGCGTGGGAAATCGGCTAAGGTATGATTTCAGTTTCCCGTATCTAATAAGTAATGTGGTAGGAAATACTTAGGCTAGAGGCCCTAAGATAGGCATTGAATTGTTGATGTTGTTGAATGGTTGAGATATATGATGTGATCATATATGTGATTATGAATATTGATGCCTTGATTGTGTAATATATGAGAAATGCATGTTGTGATATATGCTTGATGGATGATTGAGGTTGAATTGATGGGTGGTACCATGTTGATGGTGAGTATGATGATGATCATGTATAATGATGGTTGATTGGAAATGGAATTATTGGAAATTGGGATGAGGAAGGATGTATGACATGATATTGTGTTTGTCCTTTAGCCATTTGATTGAGAAGTGTTAAAATGGTTGGATGTGGTTTTGGAAATTTTGGTAAAGTTTCAATGTGTGAGTTGAGGATGGCTTGTTGTTGATTTTGGTACATTTTGAATGATTTCAAAGAAAAGGGTTGAAATTGGCATGTTTTGATTGATTTTGAAAAGAGTTGAAAGTGGCTTGTTTTGAAAATGGCACTTTGTGGTTTTGTATGAAAACGTGGTTTTTGGGCATACTTTGACGGGACATAACCTGGACTATAGATCTCTGATTTGTGCCAAATCCGTTTAGAAATAAAATTGGATCCGGGATGTCCATGCCGTTCGAAGAACGGGTGAAAAATGATTTAAAATGAGAGAGTTATGACCGTCGGAAGATTGGGGGTTGAATCTGTGAATTCTGCAGCTTTTAACTTAGAAAATTTTTAGCAGAATAACCCTCTACGCGTAGGCGCACTTGGCGCGTGCGCGCCATTCTTCCAGGAAGCACCATCCACGCGTGCGCGTGATGTGCGCGGGCGCATCGATGCGCTGCGCCATATGCCCAGCTATTTTCCAGAGAGTTGTGCCAGAATTGTGCCAGTTTTGTGCCTGGGCGCAAGAGCACCCATGCGTACGCGTGGCTGACGCTTGCGCGCCGTTTGGATATTTTTTAACTCGCGCGTTCGCGCGTATGACGCTTGTGCGTCGATGAGTTTTTGGCCATCCGCGCGTGCGCGTGGAGTGCGCGTACGCGTGGCCCTGTTTTCATCCCAAAGTTGATTTTTGAGTTTTAAAAACCAAATTTCATACTTCTAAGCCTCCAATCTCACCACTTATGTCTTGAATCATTATGATATGCCTAGCATGAGAAAAAGGGCTAGTGAATGTGGTAACTTGCGAGTGAAGCAAGGGAAAAATGAATGATCAATGAGGATCAAAGATGATTATGTGAGATGCGGAGAATGGCGGTGGAAGTGCTTGTTGTGCCATGGGCCGAAGGGCCGTAATTGTTAATGAATTGGGTGGTTATGGATTTAACCGTAAGCCGGATGGATAGATTATTGCCGTGTTACGGCGGAGCCATGATTATGGCTAAGTATAAATGCATATATGCTGTTGAATGAATTGTGAATGTTTACACTTCCACCATCGGAGATGAGGGTTTCCCTGGGAGGAAGCAGTGGCTAGCCACCACGTGCTCCAGGTTGAGACTCGAAGCTCTTTTGACCCTATGTCGTAAGTGTGGTCGGGCACTGTGAAAGGCCCGGATGAGCTCGCCCCCGTAAATATTCACCAGTGAGGGTGATGGATATGGATCATGATTATGATCAAGTTTATGATGAGTATAACTCGAGTTGGGGATGCGCGACAGAGGGACAGTCCAATGGTTAGCTACCAGGACTTGTCGGGTTGGCTCTATAACCGACAGATGATATCATCAGCCACTAGGGACAGGCATGCATCATAAGCATACTACATGAATTGTTTGAGATTGCCTATTTGACTGCATATTATTTGCTAATTGTCTAAATGCCTTATCTGTTCCTATTTATAAATCTCTTGTCTGATATAACTGTGTTTGCTATATTATACTCCTGCTGGTGGTTGGGAGGTCTGAAGGAATTGGAAAGGGAAGTATTAGTTAGATTGAAGAATCTTTAGTCAGTTGCCACTTACGGTTTAGCTTGTTTATAAGCTTTGATATTATCTGGAGGAAGTTCTAGGATTGCCTTCGGCTTTCCTCTATTATTATGTATTATATATGTGGAAGCTGTTACCATGCTGGGGACCTCTGGTTCTCACCCATGCGGATTTTGTGGTTTTCAGATGCAGGACACGAGGCTTCTCGTTGAGGCATGCTGGAGACTTCTGGATTAGTGAAGATCTTTGTTCTCGGGACTCTGTTTTGGGTTATATATCTTGTTTAGATACTTTTATCTCCATTAAATAATACAAACTGTGATGACTCCTCTTATAGGAGATTTTGGAGAATAGATTTCTGTATTTGTGTCCCTTTGGATTTTCTTTGGGGTTTTCCTTATTTTATTATATGTATATATTGCTATGCTCGGACCGGTTATCTTTGCAGCCGGATTTTGAGTCTTGATATTCCTGTTTTTGACACTCTTTATATATATGATCTCGCGTTAGCTTATCCCTGTTCGTTACGTTATCGATCGGAGTGTTGCGCTTTCGAGTTACGGTTTTTGTTTACCCATTTTTCTATAAAGGCTCCTAGTTATAATCAATTATTCATACTACTATACGTACTAAATTTTGGTTTTAGAGGTCGTAATACCTTGCCATCTCTGAATTATGACTTAAGCATAAGACTCTGTACGGTAGGGTGTTACATTATGGTATCAGAGCAGTTCGTTCCTGTAGAACCTGAGGAATGGACTGACTATGCTTCTGTGCATTCTCTGTATATGTGTCATGTGCTATTAGTATATCTGCTTGATATAATTGGCATAAACGTTCATGAGCATGCATTTGGGACTTTGAAGCACTAGACTTCCGATATTGAGACTGATCAACTTAATATCGATTGTTTGGTGTGTATAGGAACCAGATGGCGCCTCGTGGATGTGGTAGAGGCCGTGGGAGAGGTCGTACTAATGCTCGTGCGCCGGAGACTAACCCTAATGACCCGGTGAACTTTATGACTGCGTTGGAGAACATGGCTGCTGCTATGCAAGCCACTGCTGAGGCTCTTGGCCAACAGATGAACAACCATGGTAATGACGGAGGTGGAGTTCAGGGCCCGATGACACTGGCGAACTTTTTGAAGGTTAATCCACCGAAGTTCAAGAGAACTACTAGCCCGACTGAAGCCGATACGTGGTTTCAGGCTATGGAACGAGCACTGCAAGCGCAGCTGGTACCTGAAGGGCAGCGTGTGGAGTTCGCTACCTATTTGCTCACTGGCGAAGCGTCGCATTGGTGGCAAGGAATCCGACGCCTCCTGCAGCAGGGTGATGATTATATCACCTGGGATGTCTTCCAAGAGGAGTTCTATAAGAAGTACTTTCCGACTTCTGCTAGGACGGCCAAGGAGCTTGAATTGTTGCAGCTGAAGCATGGTACTATGTCCGTATCTGAGTATACTGACAAGTTTGAGGAGCTGTTTAGATTCTCTCGTATGTGTCAAGGGACTCCGGTGGAATATGAGGAATGGAAGTGTGTTAAGTACGAAGGAGGACTCCGGAGTGATATTTTCAGTTCAGTGGGACCAATGGAGATTAGGACTTTCTCCGAATTGGTGAACAAGTGTAGGGTTACTGAGGAGTGTGTGAAGAGGGCAACCACTGAGAAAGGGAGTCACAAAGGATCATTTCTACAAAACCGAGGGAAGAGCTTTGCACCTAGAGGTCCGCCTTTCAAAAAGGGAGGTTCTTTTAGGAGGCCCAACAACAACTACCCCCAAGGGAAAAGGTTTGGGAAACAGCCTCAGAATGATCAAGCTTGTACTAGGTGTGGAAGTCACCATCCGGGAGTACCATGCAAGGCCGGATGGGGTTTGTACTACAATTGTGGAAAGGCGGGGCATAAAGCCGCAAGTTGTCCGGAGAAGCAAAAGCAAGGTGCTGGTAAAGCACAACAGACTGGTCGGGTGTTCACCACCTCAGCTGTGGATGCAGAGGGATCCGAGACACTCATTCGAGGTAACTGTGAAATGGATGGTCAAACTTTAAATGCTTTATTTGATTCGGGAGCATCGCATTCATTCATTGCATTTGAGAAAGCCCATGAGTTAGGATTGAAGATCGTAACCTTATGTTATGACTTAAAAGTGTATAATGCTACCCATGAAGCCATGGTAACTAGGCTAGGATGCCCGAGAGTTTCGTTTAGGTTCAAGCAGCGTGATTTTGTCCATAATTTAATCTGCTTACCGATGATCGGTCTTGATCTTATCTTGGGATTGGACTGGTTATCTGAGAACCATGTCCTGCTTGATTGTTCTACAAAGTCGGTGTACTTTATGCCGGAAGATACAGAAGGGCCGGTCGTGGTGAATAATTATTACTTAAATTCGATGATGGTGAACTGTTCTGGATTCGAATGTCAGGGTATCCTGTTGTTAACCGCTGGTGTTTCGGGTGATGATCAGAGGTTGGATCATATTACGGTAGTGTGTGAGTTTCCGGAAGTGTTTCCTGATGATATTGAGGAATTTTCACCTAACCAAGAGGTCGAGTTTGCTATTGAGTTGGTGCCTAGGGCGGGACCAATCTCAAGTGCTCCTTATAGGATGTCACCGTTAGAGATGGCCGAGCTAAAGTCTCAGTTAGAGGAATTGTTGGGTAAGAACTTTATCCGACCAAGTGTTTTCCCGAGGGGTGCTCCAGTGTTACTGGTAAAGAAGAAAGATGGAAGTATGCGACTCTGTGTGGATTACAGGCAGCTGAACAAGGTCACCATAAAGAATAAGTACCCATTGCCGAGGATTGATGATCTCATGGATCAGTTATAAGGAGCTGGGGTTTTCTCTAAGATCGATTTGTGATCCGGTTATCACCAGATAAGGGTGAGGGGTGAGGATATCCCTAAGACCGCTTTCAGGACTCGTTATGGTCATTACGAGTATACTGTAATGTCTTTTGGGTTGACGAACGCTCCTGCAGTGTTTATGGATTACATGAATAGAGTGTTCTGTCCGTTTCTGGATAAATTCGTTGTTGTCTTCATTGACGACATACTAATTTACTCCAAGACTAAAGAAGAGCATCTGGAACACTTGAGGACCGTGTTGCAAATTCTAAAGGAGAAGAAACTCTATGCAAAACTGTCTAAGTGTGAGTTTTGGAAGGATGAAGTGAAGTTTTTGGGTCACGTGGTGAGTAAGAAGGAAATAGCCGTAGATCCAACCAAGGTAGAAGCTGTGATGGATTGGAGGCAACCAACCACAGTAACTGAGATAAGGAGTTTTCTGGGTCTAGCTGGCTATTACCGAAGGTTCATCAAGGGCTTTTCGCAATTAGCCTTGTCGTTGACAAAGTTAACTCGCAAAGACACTCCGTTTGTTTGGACTCCTGAGTGCGAGGAGAGCTTTCAGGCATTGAAGAAAAAGTTGACCACTGCACCTGTGTTAGTGTTACCTGAGCCGAACGAGCCTTTTGAGGTGTACTGTGATGCCTCGTTAAAGGGTCTAGGGTGCGTGCTGATGCAGCATCATAATGTGGTGGCGTATGCCTCACGACAGTTGAGATCTCACGAAGTTAGTTACCCTACGCACGATTTGAAACTCGCTGCGGTTGTGTTTGCCTTGAAAGTGTGGAGGCATTATCTCTATGGGGTTAAGTTCCAAGTCTTCTCCGATCACAAGAGCTTGAAATATCTCTTTGATCAGAAAGAGCTTAATATGAGGCAGAGGAGGTGGATGGAATTATTGAAAGACTACGACTTTGAGTTGAATTACCATCCAGGAAAGGCAAATGTAGTGGTGGATGCGTTAAGTCGAAAGTCGTTATATGCAGCTTGGATGATGCTTCAAGAGGAGAAGTTGCTCAAGGGATTCGAGAGTCTAAAAATTGGTGTTCGAGAAGTATCCGGAACCTTGTGTTTGAGCCGATTAGAAATCTCAAGTGACTTTAAGTCCGAACTCCTAAAGGCTCATGAGAATGATGAAGCGTTATGGAAGGTGTTACCGGCTATCGAACAAGGAAAACAGTGGAGAGTGTCAGAAGAAAAAGATGGGTTATGGAGATTCAAGGGTAGGATCATTGTGTCGGATGTTGGTACTTTGAGGCAAGATATCTTAAAGGAGGCACACAAAAGCGAATTCTCCATTCACTCGGGAAGTACTAAGATGTACCATGATTTAAAGGCGATGTTTTGGTGACCGGGTATGAAGAATGATGTGGCGGAATCTGTTTCAAAGTGCTTAACTTGTCAAAAGGTAAAGATTGAACATCAAAGACCTTCCGGGATGTTGCAACCTTTAGAGGTTCCGCAATGGAAATGGGAAAGTATTGCAATGGACTTTGTGTCGGGATTGCCAAGGACTAGGACTGGTTTTGATGCTATCTGGGTGATTGTGGACCGACTGACGAAGTCAGCTCACTTTTTGCCCATTCGGATGACTTACACCCTTGAGAAGCTAGCGCGGTTATACATAAAGGAGATTGTGAGACTCCATGGTGTACATGCTACTATAATCTCTGATAGAGATCCTCGTTTCACTTCGAGGTTCTGGGGTGCATTTCAGAAAGCTTTTGGAACCCGATTAAGCTTGAGTACAGCTTACCATCCTCAAACAGATGGTCAATCCGAGAGGACGATCCAAACCCTAGAAGATATGTTGAGAGCTTGTGTTTTGGACCAACCGGCGAGTTGGGATCGGTATATGCCGTTAGTGGAGTTTGCATACAATAATAATTACCATGCGAGCATCGGAATGGCTCCGTATGAGGCATTGTATGGAAGGAAATGTCAATCTCCGCTATGTTGGTATGAAGCTGGAGAGAAAGGCTTGTTGGGGCCGGAAATGATAGCTGAGACCACTGACAAACCTGAATTTGACGGTTTGTTTTGCATTGAATTTAGAGTATTCTGATAACCTTTTGTCACATTTAGCCTAAGAATTAGCATGGTTTTGTTATCTCTCCCATATTCGTGCTTAAGTGTGAGAACATGCTTTTTAAGCCTTATTTTGATGAATTCTAGTTCTTCTTTGATTCCATAAGATGCCTTGATGTGTTTGCTAGTAAGTCCAGGATTGAAATAGGCTAGGCATGGATCAAAGGAAGCAAGGAAAGAAGCATACAAGCGGAGAGAAGCATAAAAAGTCAAAAAAGAAGCAAAGACAGCCATGCACGCGCACGCGCACAAGGCGCTCACGCGCACATTGCAGAATCGACCAGGGACGCGCACGCGTACCATGCGCGCACGCGCCAATGATGGCACATGGCCTCATTAATGCAGCACGTGCCTGGCGATTTGAGAGGGTTTCTGAACCCATTTTTGGCGCCAAATTGCTAAGGGAAAGGGATAAAAGGATGAAGGATTAAGGGGAAGACATGAATCATACTATAACATCACTTCCAACTAACTAATCACTTGAATTTTAGGGTTTTAGAGAGAGAAGCTCTCACTTCTCTCTAGAATTAGGATTAGGATTAGGTTTAGTTCTTAGGTCTAGATTTAGATTCATGTTCTTCTACTTCTACATCTCAATTCCTTGTAGTGACATTGATTCTTTTTCCATTCTTTTATTGCAATTTCCTTCATGTTGTTCTTATACTTTGTTGTAGATCTAGTATTGTTCATCCCATTTTCTTTCAATTCAATAAGAGGTAATTCATAATAAATGTATCTTCTTTGTTCTTCTATTGTTGATCTCTTACCTTTGTAGTTGTAGATTCCTTTAATTCTTGCAATTAATAATGTTTACTTCTATTGCACTTTATGTGTTTGTTGAAATGTCTCTTTTAGTTTTAGTGTAGATTTTGTTCCTCTTGGCCTAGGTAGAGTAATTAGTGATACTTGAGTTATCTAATTCCTTTGTTGATTGATAATTGGAGAGATTGCTAATTGGTTTGGAGTGCACTAAAGCTAGTCTTTCCTTGGGAGTTGGCTAGGACTTGTGGCTCAAGTCAATTCATCCACTTGACTTTCCTTTAATTAGTAAGGGTTAACTAAGTGGTAGCAATGAACAATTCTCATCACAATTGAGAAGGATAGCTAGGATAGGACTTCTAGTTCTCACACCTTGCCAAGAGCCTTTTATAGTTGTTAGTTTATTTTCATTGCCATTTACTTTTCATGCTTCTTATCCAAAACCCCAAAATAACTCACAACCAATAACAAGACACTTCATTACAATTCCTAGGGAGAACGACCCGAGGTCCAATACTTCGGTTTATAAATTTTAGGGGTTTGTACTAGTGACAAACAACTTTTTGTATGAAAGGATTAGTGATTGGTTTAGAAACTATACTTGCAACGAGAATTCATTTGTGAAATTCTAAACCGTCAAAAATCCAATCATCAACCACTGATCAAGTTAAGAAAATCCGTGATAGGATGCTTGTGGCGCAGAGTCGTCAAAAGAGTTATGCCGATCAGAGGCGAAAGCCCTTAGAATTTGAGGGAGGAGATCATGTTTTCCTGAAGGTTACTCCAACCACAGGAGTAGGTAGGGCGATTAAAGCAAAGAAGTTGAATCCTCGATACATTGGTCCATTTCAGATCCTAGAGAGGATTGGACCGGTGGCATATCGGGTGGCTCTACCACCTCATCTTTCGAACCTGCACGATGTGTTTCACGTGTCGCAGCTTCGGAAGTACACTCCTGATGCTAGCCATGTGTTAGAACCTGAATCGGTTCAGTTAAGAGAAGATTTAACGCTTCCAGTGGCTCCAGTCAGAATTGATGATACTAGTATCAAACGGTTACGTGAAAAAGAGGTTTCATTAGTCAAAGTGGCTTGGAGTCGAGGCAGTGTTGAGGAACACACTTGGGAACTTGAGTCGGAGATGCGAACGGATTATCCGCACTTATTCTCAGGTAATTGGATTTGAATTTTGTGGGCAAAATTCTCAATTAGGTGGGTAGAATGTAAGACCCGGTTAATTAATGGCTAATTAACTCATAAATGAGAATTTACTCTAGAAAGCCAAAAATGTGATTTTTATGGCTAAATATGATAGAGGAGATTGAGACGAGAGTTTCGGTACTAATTTTATAGAAATCGGACTAAGATTGGATCGAACGGGCCAAACGGGTCCAACCGGACCCAAAGTGGGCCCTTGGCCCAACTAAACTAAACCAAAACCCTAGTTTTCAGCACTCTCTCTCCTCACAACACTCTCATTCACGCTGAAATGGAGGCCATGGAGGGAAGAATACTCTCTCAAGTTCTCTCCCTTGGTTGATCTTCAAACCACCATAACTTTTGATCTAGAGCTCCGATTGCCGCACCGTTTGTGGCCACACATTCACCGCGGAGAGCTCTACAAAACCCATACAATCAATCTTGAGGTAAGCCACGTTTTGCCCTTCGAATTTCCAGCTTTGATTTCGAGTTTCATGAGCAAAAATGTTGAGAGTTTGGGCTCTTTGATGTTAAAGGACCCAACTCTCTTGAAGGAGAAGGTTAATCTTGTCTCCTTGGACCTTGGGTGTGGTAAGATTCTCAACCCTAGTGTAAATTATTGTTCTATGATGTTTGGGTATTGAGATGTTGTGTATGGATATGATGATTGTGGCTTAGGTTGTGTATATGTGAATAGTGGAGCTTGATTGGTGATTTTGGAAAGCTTGGAAGAGGGTTTTGTGTGATAAAATCTGTTCTTGGAGGTGTTGATACCTTGAGTGCTTGTGGACAAGTGGTTTGGAAGTGCTCCGGTTGAGCGTGGGAAATCGGCTAAGGTATGGTTTCGGTTTCCCGTATCTAATATGTAATGTGGTAGGAAATACTTAGGCTAAAGGCCCTAAGATAGGCATTGAATTGTTGATGTTGTTGAATGGTTGAGATATATGATGTGATCATATATGTGATTATGAATATTGATGCCTTGATTGTGTGATATATGAGAAATGCATGTTGTGATATATACTTGATAGATGATTGAGGTTGAATTGATGGGTGGTACCATGTTGATGGTGAGTATGATGATGATTATGTATAATGATGGTTGATTGGAAATGGAATTATTGGAAATTGGGATGAGGAAGGATGTATGACATGATATTGTGTTTGTCCTTTAGCCATTTGATTGAGAAGTGTTAAAATGGTTGGATGTGGTTTTGGAAATTTTGGTAAAGTGTCAATGTGTGAGTTGAGGATGGCTTGTTGTTGATTTTGGTACATTTTGAATGATTTCAAAGAAAAGGGTTGAAATTGGCATGTTTTGATTGATTTTGAAAAGAGTTGAAAGTGGCTTGTTTTGAAAATGACACTTTGTGGTTTTGTATGAAAACGTGGTTTTTGGTCATACTTTGACGGGATATAACCTGGACTACGGATCTCTAATTTGTGCCAAATCTATTTAGAAATGAAATTGGATCCGGGATGTCCATGCCGTTCGAAGAACGGGTGAAAAATGATTTAAAATGAGAGAGTTATGACCGTCGGAAGATTGGGGGTTGAATCTGTGAATTCTGCAGCTTTTAACTTAGAAAATTTTTAGCAGAATAACCCTCTGCGCGTAGGCGCACTTGGCGCGTGCACGCCATTCTTCCAGGAAGCACCATCCACGCGTGCGCGTGGTGTGCGCGGGCGCGTCGATGCGCTGCGCCATATGCCCAGCTATTTTCCAAAGAGTTGTGCCAGAATTGTGCCAGTTTTGTGATGCTTGGGCGCAAGAGCACCCACGCGTACGCGTGGCTGACGCTTTCGCGCCGTTTGGATATTTTTCAACCCGCGCGTTCGCGCGTATGACGCTTGCGCGTCGATGAGTTTTTGGCCATCCGCGCGTGCGCGTGGAGTGCGCGTACGCGTGGCCCTGTTTTCATCCCAAAGTTGATTTTTGAGTTTTAAAAACCAAATTTCATACTTCTAAGCCTCCGATCTCACCACTTATGTCTTGAATCATTATGATATGCCTAGCATGAGAAAAAGGGCTAGTGAATGTGGTAACTTGCGAGTGAAGCAAGGGAAAAATGAATGATCAATGAGGATCAAAGATGATTATGTGAGATGCGGAGAATGGCGGTGGAAGTGCTTGTTGTGCCATGGGCCGAAGGGCCGTAATTGTTAATGAATTGGCTGGTTATGGATTTAACCGTAAGCCGGATGGCTAGATTATTGCCGTGTTACGGCGGAGCCATGATTATGGCTAAGTATAAATGCATATATGCTGTTGAATGAATTGTGAATGTTTGCACTTCCACCATCAAAGATGAGGGTTTCCCTGGGAGGAAGCAGTGGCTAGCTACCACGTGCTCCAGATTGAGACTCGAAGCTCTTTTGACCCTATGTCGTAAGTGTGGCCGGACACTGTGAAAGGCCCGGATGAGCTCGCCCCCGTAAATATTCCCCAGTTAGAGTGATGGATATGGATCATGATTATGATCAAGTTTATGATGAGTATAACTCGAGTTGGGGATGCGCGACAGAGGGACAGTCCAATGGTTAGCTACCAGGACTTGTCGGGTTGGCTCTATAACCGACAGATGATATCATCAGCCACTAGGGACAGGCATGCATCATAAGCATACTACATGAATTGTTTGAGATTGCCTATTTGACTGCATATTATTTGCTAATTGTCTAAATGCCTTATCTGTTCCTATTTATAAATCTCTTGTCTGATATAACTGTGTTTGCTATATTATACTCCTGCTGGTGGTTGGGAGGTCTGAAGGAATTGGAAAGGGAAGTATTAGTTAGATTGAAGAATCTTTAGTCAGTTGCCACTTACGGTTTAGCTTGTTTATAAGCTTTGATATTATCTGGAGGAAGTTCTAGGATTGCCTTCGGCTTTCCTCTATTATTATGTATTATATATGTGGAAGCTGTTACCATGCTGGGGACCTCTGGTTCTCACCCATGCGGATTTTGTGGTTTTCAGATGCAGGACACGAGGCTTCTCGTTGAGGCATGCTGGAGACTTCTGGATTAGTGAAGATCTTTGTTCTCGGGACTCTGTTTTGGGTTATATATCTTGTTTAGATACTTTTATCTCCATTAAATAATACAAACTGTGATGACTCCTCTTATAGGAGATTTTGGAGAATAGATTTCTGTATTTGTGTCCCTTTGGGTTTTCTTTGGGGTTTTCCTTATTTTATTATATGTATATATTGCTATGCTCGGACTGGTTATCTTCGCAGCCAGATTTTGAGTCTTGATATTCCTGTTTTTGACACTCTTTATATATATGATCTCGCGTTAGCTTATTCCTGTTCGTTACGTTATCGATCGGAGTGTTGCGCTTTCGAGTTACGGTTTTTGTTTACCCATTTTTCTATAAAGGCTCCTAGTTATAATCAATTATTCATACTACTATACGTACTAAATTTTGGTTTTAGAGGTCGTAATACCTTGCCATCTCTGAATTATGACTTAAGCATAAGACTCTGTATAGTAGGGTGTTACACCTTATGTCATGTCAATAGAACAGAAAAAAAAAAGTTCAGAGTTATCTTCTTTTTCTCTCCTCCATTGCATGTCACGCTGCTTTTACCCCCTGATGAAGGGGAGAACTACGATGGCCTTCTATCACTTCATAGCGATTTTAATTAGTTAACTTTAGTATTTTTTAGACTCAAATTGACAGGGACGACTCTAATGTTATGTGTTTAAAAGGTGAAAGATAATTTTATATTGAATAATTATTTAAATTAGTTTTTAAAGATTTTAAAAGTAGATATTTTAGTTTTTAATATATATATATATATATATATATATATATATATATATATCAATTTTTAAGATTTTACTTTTGTCAGACAAATCAGTTTTCAATTCATTTTTCGAATAGTAATTATTCATATCAGTTTTCAAGAAATTTAAAAGCGGATATTTTAATTTCTAAAAAAAATTAATACACAGATTAATTCTCAATATTTTTTTCTATTAGACATAACAGTTCCTGTCTATTAAAAAACGTAATAAAATTATTATTATTATTATTATTATTATTATTATACAATAATACTGTACCATAATTTTTTTATATTTTTTGAAAAAAAAAATAATAATTTTATTCATTAGATTCTTTTAGAGAGAGAGAGTCACTCAACAATAACAACAATAATTATAATAATAATAATAATATTCAATAAAATTATTAAAAATTATTTTACAAGAAATTTAAGACCGAAATTATTTGATATTTTTATATTTAATATAATAAAAAATATCCTATTTTAAAAAGCATGTTTGTATTAAAAAATATTTTAATTTGGATTTTAAAATATCATTATTCACCTTACTTATTTCTAACGAAAAGAGTGTATTAATATGCTAGTGTCATCATCTACATGCATACAGCTAAGTTAATAATAATAAAAACCGATATATAATAAAAGTAAAATAGACGAGGACTGTTTTGTCTGACAAAGAAAAACCTTGGAGATTGATTTGTGTATTAATTTTTTTAGAAACTAAAATATTTGCTTTTAAAATTTTTAGAGACTTGATTTAGATAATTAATCTATATTTTTTAATTTTGAGGGATGAATTTGTTTCTAATTAAAAGGTGAGAGATTTATTTGTTTTTTTTTATTAATTATTAAAGTTTTTGCTTTTTGAATTTGAGTTTACTTTGTTATTTTGGCTCCTATATTTTTCTCGTATTCAAGAATTACAAGATATAAGTTATAAATAAATTAGAATATTTTTGGTAAAGATGGGTTCAAATTAAATTGATAATAATTAAATAAATAATAAAAATCTAGATTGACTTTTAAAAAAATATTTTTTATTTTTTATTTTTTTAATATTTTTAATAAAATTATTTTTTATTTGACTAAAATTTTTTAAAAAAATAAATATTAAAAATTTCTTTTGTTTTATTTTTTTAAAAGGAATATATTATTGTTAATTTTTTAATAAATTAATATTTTTTCACTAAAAAACCAACTCAAACAAATACTAATAACCACTAACGAAAGCAAAATTCTAGTGACTGAAGATGGTCCTGGATGATGCTAATATGTCATATATGTTGTTGACTCCTCTTTAGTGTGATTGTGGCCTATACTAATCCATCACTACTACCTGCCTTTCAAGTTTCAATCACAATTGATTGGTTAGGGAGAGTTTTAAGTGTTATTTAGAGTTTTAATTTGTGGAACTTTTCTTATCTGTTTGTAGAGAAGGTTTTAGGGGTGAGCATGGGTTGGTTTAGTTCGGGTTCATGGTAAAATTAGAATTGAACTGATCAAAATATAATTGATTTGATTTGATTTGGATTTATGTTTTTTGTACATGTACCCGAATTAAACCAAACCGATTAAGAACGGATTGGTTCGATTCGGATAATTAGATACTCGATAACTTTGAAATTCATAAAAAAAATCAAATTTTTATCTTAAAAATTCAACAAGTACAATAAATATGTAACATCAATAGAAATAATCCAAACATGTTAAACACAAAATATATTAAAAACTAAACTGATTAAAATCCAAACATATTAATAGTGAATAATCTTTATCTAATGGAAAAGTCATATATATATTTTTTATTTTTTTATTTAATTAATATATGATCGGGTTCGCGGGTTAGTTCGAGTTCCGCACCCCCAAAACCGATATTCGAACCAATCTCTAATAAAGACTTTCGGTTTGGTTCGAGTTGAACTCGATTATCCATTAATTTTAGAACCAATTTAATTGGTTCAGTTCGGGTTCAAATAGGTAATCAGGTATCCGCTACCCGTGCTCACCCAAGAAGATTTCTATCCCCACATTAATCTCAGCTTTATAATTTTTTTTGGACTCTTAACCTCGATGTTTTACCCCAAAAAAAAAAAAAAAACTATTAAGGTCATCGGATCCTCTTTCGTTGAACCTTAGCAGATATGCTTTCAGAAGGTGGAAATATGCTGACCAAAAATAAACATATACAAAAGGTAGTCAGGTAGAGACGTATATATGTAGTAACATTTAATTAAATAAATAAGATAGTATAAAAATGCCGAAGAAAAATAGATATAAAAATAAAATAAAAAAAAATATATTTCATTATAATTAAAATTTTATATCATACTCCTAATAATAATATACTCATCATAAAAAATATATAATCTATTTGAAGGTATAAACATCTTCATTACTTTTTATTTTGTTCAATATATTTCTTTCTACTTAAAGCCTTTTTATAGACTTGAATATCTCAAATTCTCAATATATATAATGGTGATCTTTTTTTTATTTTAACTCATGGTTTAATGATGTACAAGCCCTAACCATATGACATTCACTTATAATAATATTATAACAGTATACAATTTCTATAAATATAGTGACACCATCCAAACAAGATAAAGCATATTAAAATATGAATATATACGCTAAATAGACCTCTGAGTGTTTCGGCCAGGGTTGTTGGCAAGCAATAAGTAAAATAAATCAAACTAAAATTCTGAACCAAATAAAACTTCACTCGTATTTTTTTTTTCTATATCTTTATGAACCAGAAACTAAATGCATATGAGAATCAAGTTATTACAAACTCACAAAACCAGAACTCGTCCGAAATTGAAGGTAATAAAGTACTATATAATTAACAGGTTCAGCAATGTGACTAAGAGCTGACGTTAATAATGGCCAAAACCAATGTTCGGAAAAAAGGAACAACCACTACTCCCATTACCATTAACATCAACCATAATAGCATTGTTCCCAGAATCCCATCTTCCTAATAAAGGATTAAGATTGTTACTACTACTACTACTAGCAATTATTCCATTATTATTGATGACGTTATTACGGGTCCAATCCCAATATTCTTGCTGTTGTGGTTGATAAACAGCGCTGAATCCACCGTGATTATTATTCAAGACTGAATTAAAATTGGAAAACCTAGTTTGCATTGGAGGCATGATTAAAGAAGGAGCAGCAAGTGGTGATGGCATCATCATTTGTTGGAACATGTTGATCTTATTGTCAGTGGCTGCAATCAGGTTCGTCTTCAACTGTTCCAACGATTCTTTGAACTTGACGAGCTCCTCCAAATCCATATCATCAATTGGATTCTCCCACCACTGCGAAAACCCTAAGCAACCGCCATTGTTGTCGCTGTTTATTTCCTTCTTGGTCTCGTCGAGTCGCTTCTTCTCTTCTTTGAGGGCTTCTTGAGCAGACTCGTACTGCGCCCTTTGGGCTTCCACGTTCTCCTTTTGCTTCTTCTTCAAGAAACGCACGTCGTTCCTCTGCGGAGGCGGGGAATCTTCTCCGTAGAGGAAGCGCCAGATCACCGCATCCGGCGACGGATACCCGCACGCATAAAGCTTTCCGTTTTGCGACGAGATGATTAAGGCGGTTTCCGCCTGGCAGAGGATGGAGAGCTCCGTGACCTTGTTGAAAAGCCCTAACTTTCTCTTGGAGAAGGTGACGTGGCGCTTGTTGCTTTGTTCAACTCTCTTGATCTCAATCTTCCTTCTACGTGTTGTGGCTTGGGAAGAAACCATTGTAGATTAGGAAAGGCGAGAAAGAAAAAGAAAGAAAGAAAAAATTGATGAAAGTGAGAGTGAGAGTGAGGGTGAGAGGGACAGTGGGGGTAAGAGAGACGTCTATATAGTTTTGGAGTGGCATGATCGGTAATTTGTTGGTAATGAAATATTTGATTAACCAAATTGGATTTGATGGAAATATGATCCCATGAAAATTTAGAAAATCTTTTTTTTCTAGGATTTTATTTTATTCTTTTTTTATCTGTGATTTTATTTTATTTTTATCTATCTTTGATCCACTAAGAATTGGTTTAGATTGGTTTTTTTGAATTAAAATCTTTTTTTAAAAAATAAAATATTTTTATTTAATTTTAAATTTATTTAAATACATCTTTTAAAAAAATTACTTTTATTAAAAAAGTATATTATTTTTTTAACAAAAGATATTTTTAATATTTAAAAAATTTTTTATAAAAAATTTATTTAAATATAAAATAGATTTTATCTATTCAAAAAAATATTTTTAAAAAAATAAAAAATCAAGTTTTTTTTAAAGACTATCCAAACTGAACCTAAATATTTATAATATCAATATAATAAAAAAAATTGGAGGTTGTCTTTCTTTTTAAAAATTTTTTTTGATCTATCTATATGTTTATATTTTTAAGACTGTTTGAATTCCTTCGGTATTTTACAACCGTATCAAAAATGTTAATTATTCCATTCGTCTTAAAATAGTTATAGTTTTTACTTTTTTTTTAAATATAACAATATATTTTAAATGTAAAACAATTTTTTAGAGCTATCTATGACTTTTGCTATGAATCTATGATCAATTTTGAGGATGTGGAGTTGATTGGAAGGAGTAATTACAAATTACTAATTATACTAAATTAGAGGGCAATAATTGAAGGAAAGTAGCCGTAAGGGTACGGGTTTAAGTGGGCTGGATTATTTGATGGGAGTTCGTAGTTCAATTCGATTTAGGTTCCATTTGATGCAACTCGTTTTATTATGTAGGTTAAATTTGAATTTTTTAAAACGCTTATTAGTTAAAAAGGTCAGATTATAGGATTTAAAAAAGTTTACGAAATTTATTGGACCAGTTCATCAAAATATTTTTTGTAAAAATAAATGATTCTAAATTTGGTTTCTTAACTATTCATTTATATTTAACACAAAATTAAACAAAATAAAAAAAATCAATTATTAAGAATAGTTAAGATTATAGCATTTTTGTTTAAAAAAAAGTTTATAAATTATAAGTATAATTATGATATATGACAAACAATTAATATATTTATATATAAATGAAAAAAAAAGACTAGAGAATAAACTATTGGTGCAGCCAATTGCAGTTAATTGCAACTAACTAGAGAAAAAAATGTCCCATGCATAAAAAAAAAGCATCCAAAAGAATTAAATCCTAATTTCACCCACACAAATTTTTATCCTTCTCTCCATAACCTTATGCGCCATTGCCGTCGACCACCGCCACTTGCACGCACTGCCATCCCACCATCGCACGCATGAATACAACATCCACCCTCCGCAGCTGCATGCATGCAGCACGCCCTCCCACTGCGAACACAGTGCTCCACACACATATAGCGCCTTTGCCGAAGGTCGCCGCACGTCGTTGCTGTTGCTGCACACCACCGCAACTTGCGACGGAATGGCCAGCAAGGAAGAAGGACATCGGTTCCCGCCACATCCAAACACCGTAGTCTGGGTGCGTCACTCTTTTACTTTTTGATTTTGGATAATTTTTTTATTAGTTTTGGATATTTTTTTCTTCTAAGTTTGGAATTTTTTTTTTATGTTTTAGATGTTTGCTCTTTTAGGATTTTAGATTATTTTTTAATGGTTTTAATATTTCTTTCTTAGTTTTAGGGTGTTCTTTTTTAAATATTTTTTGGATGTTTTATTTTGTCAAATTTTAAAATTTGTTAAATATTTTTTTATATTACTTTTTTGTGTAGTTTTAGGTGTTTTTTTTGTACATTTCAGATGTTTTCTTTTATTAAAAATTTTTATAATAATTTTTTAAATAATTTTAGAATTTTTAAAATGAATTTTAGACTTTGTAAAATGTTTTGAATTTTTTTAAAATGATTTTAGATTTTTTTTTAATTTTTTATGTTTCTTTTTGTTAGGTTTTGGATGTTTCTTATGATAGTTTGAATTTACGCTCTCTCCAAAGAGAAAATTCAAAAAAAAAAAATTGTTAGTTGACTGTACTCCTGATTGGTTACCTAGCGGGATTGATAAATGAATTATGCTTTATAAATTATTAATTATAAATTTTAAAATACATTTAATGTTAATTTAAAATTTTTAAATTTGTTGTTTTGAATTCTGATTTACGAAATCAATAATGCTCCACATCCATGTAAAAAATACATGGATGTTATCCAAATCTTTTTTGTTATACGCGCCTCTTCAATCTCCAAATCGTTTGTGATTCACGCGCCATATATAATGTAAACTTTCTATGACTTTTGCTCAACGTAAATCATCATCATCATCATCATCATCATCATCTTCTTCTTCTTCTTCTTCTTCTTCTTCTTCTTCTTCTTCTTCTTCTCTGCTCGCGTTATAGGTTTCGTCGTTCTATTCTGCTCGCGTTTTCTTTCTTGTTCTTCTTCTTCTCTACTCGCGTTCTTTGTTATCGATCTGGATTGACTTCAACGTAATAAGCTTCGTCATTCTTCTTCTTCTTCTTTGTTTTCTTCTTCGGCGATCTGGACTTTTGAATTGAAACAATGAATGAATCAACTTCAAATCAGTTAAATGGGAGCGATTTGGATTATTCAATTTTGAATCGAATTCAATGGAATGCAATCGCTAATTTTATTTGAATTGAATTGAATAGTCGGAGGTATTCTGAATCTGAATTGAATTGAATTGATAATATCTAAATTGTAGACAGAGGTGTTTTGAATTTGATTTTGTATAATGGTTTATGTTTCGTTCACTGAGTACTACACAATTGTTTCACCGTGAGTATGTGTTTCAGTTCATCATGCAGAAAGCTATTTGAATTTAATTTTATATAATGGATTATGTTTTGTTCACTCAGTACTACAGAATTGTTTCACCATAATGACGTTTTTGGTTCACTATGCAGAAAGCTGTTTGAATTTCAATTTATATAATGGATTATGTTTCGTTCACTCAGTACTATACAATTGTTTCACCATGAGTACTGTGTTCGGTTCATTATGAAGAAAGCTGTTTAAATTTGATTTTATATAATGTATTATGTTTCGTTCACTCAGTACTATACAATTGTTTCACCATGAGTACGTGGTTCTGTTCATTATGTAGAAGCTGTTTGAATTTGATTTTATATAATGTATTATGTTTCGTTCACTCAATACTATACAATTATTTCACTATAATGACGTGTTCGGTTTATTTCTGTTCTGCACAATTCAAAACTCTTCCTCCTCACCTTCTACTGCTTCTTCACCAGAGAGAGAAGGAGGAAAAGACAAAAAAATACAGCAGCAACAACAACAAAAGAATGACGATAAGGAGAAAACACGTGAAGAAGAAGGAACGCAAAAAATAAGGAGGAGAATGAGGAGGAGGAGGAGGAACACGAAGAAAAAGGCGACGAAGAAAAAGACGCTCCGTATGTAAACGAGCGTGAGAAGAAGAAGAAGCGCGGGAGAAGAAGAAGAAGAAGAAGAAGAAGAAGAAGAAGAAGAAGAAGAAGAAGAAGAAGAAGAAGAGAAGAAGAAAAAGAGAAGAAGCGTTGGGCAAGAGCGGTCGTTTCGTGTGTGTTGGGCGCGTGTATTTTACGTTTTATTTAATGGTATTAGGTTTTTTGGGTGTTGAACTAACTTGAATAGACTTGAATACAAAATTACATGGATGTGTAGCATGAACCTTATAAAATAGGATTTTTAAATAGACTTATGGATTTGTTGGATTTTAAATAGGTCGAATTCGAGTCTGAAAAAAGTCTGTAAAAAATAATAAATTTAAATTTAAATTATTTATTTATAATATAAACTACCTGAGATAGGGTATTCATGGTTTAACTGCCAGAAGGTGAAGCTGCCAAAGAGTTGTGGGTATGAGTTCCAAATGCAATATGGATCAATCGGATGGTCTGTTGGTGCAACACACCGAACCGGGTTACAAAACAACCTTTCCATCTTTATTGACCGAGTAGCTGGACAAAGAACAATCTTCCGTTATGTATGAGCTATCAGAAGTTGAGGCGAAGCGGTGGAGTGCTGCACCCTAGATGGCGAAAGGCTTTCCTAAGTTTCCAAGGAAATACAATCGAATAGGAGAAGAAGAAAAAGAGTGAGGTCTTTCCCAAAACAAATAGTGAGATTTCGGATGTTCTATATTAGAGTTAGAAAGACAGATAGGCATGTCTGACCAAAAATTTTATCCACCCAATAGTGTCCAATTACAAACAAAAAAGAAGGTCGGTCCCGTCCCACGGGTTAGTACCGTGAGAGAAGGGTGAAAAGAACCCCATCACAGGTTGCGCCTCGGAAAGCGTAGACGAAACGCACGGTAGCATTCGTGGTGGTGCTTCAGAATTCCAATGTACTGCGTCCAATCAAAATTAAAATCAAAGTTCAGTTTAGCTAAGTCAAATTTTATTCTTATGCAAGAGTAATGTGTTACGAGATAGAAGAAGTAAAAAGAAGAAGATTTTTATTGTAAATTATAAATCATGTTCCAAATAATCCAATTAGATTGCTAAATTTAACAACAATCTTAAATTTTACGCGTAGTATGATTGTGTGTGTAATATGAGATTTTTACGGCTAGTACTAGTATATTATATTGAAATAGAAAGAAAATTTTGACTAATTGAAACTCTTTCAATTCAATTTCAAGTTTTAATATTGAGGTCATACAAGTCTTTTTGGCTTACAAGTTTTACAAGTTCAATAAAACACACGCATTATACTTAATTAACGCATTACACACTTCCACATTCAAGAGTAAATAAAATACACGTTATTCAACAACTTCTTGTTTCCAAAGCGCGCTACTCACCATGCATTATGAACGACTCTTCTTCTTCTTCCTCCATGAAAATAATTTTCTTGCCAAATTTGAAGATAATGGAACTTCAAAAATACACCCAAACGATTACAGAAATACACCCCAACGATTATAGAAATACACCCAAAGAATTACAGAAATACACCCAAACTATTATAGAAATACACCCAAAGGATTACATAAATACACCTAAAGGATTACAAAAATACACCCAAAAGATTTAAGAAATACACCCAAAATTTGTTGAAGTACACCTTATGCATATTTCAGAACTCTTTCTCTTTCTCCTCCTCATCTTCTGCTGCTTCTTCTTCTTCAAAAACGATTTCAAAGCTTGATGTCAAAAAATAATGGAAATCGAGAATAACGAAGAAAGAAAACAGATAGAAAAGTACGTAAATGAAGAAGAAGAACAGAAAGAGCAAGAAGAACCTGCAGCAAGAAGAAGAAGAAGGAGAAAGAGAAGGCAAGAAACGAAAGAAAAGAAGAAGAAGAGGAAGAGGAAGAAGAACGTGCAAGAAGAAGAACGAGAAAGAGAAAGCAAGAAACGAAAGAAAAGAAGAAGAAGAAGAGGAGGAAGAGGAAGAAGAACGTGCAGCAAGAAGAAGAAGAAGGAGAAAGAGAAGGTAAGAAACTGTTACGGCCCAGCCCAGGACTCCTGCGGGTCAACCCGACCCGAGCTCCACCCGGCCCGGCTGCGCGCCCTTCAACCGACCCTGACACGCGTCCCATACAGCTCACACACAGCTATGGGACAGCGTCCCTGAAAATATGGGCCTGACCTCCAGAGGGGCCCAGGACTGACATGTATATAAGGGGAAGAATGGCTCTTCCCCCAAGGTACGTCACATTTCTCACATCACCCCTCTTTCCGCCTGCACATTGTCTGACAAGAGCGTCGGAGTGTCTTTGCAGGTGGCACCCCCCTTTCCCCACTCAAAGTGCTCAGGACCTCGCACCATTTGGACTGGACGACAGTGACCAGACGAGCCCCATCATCACTCCGAATCCTGACCCGAACCGTCCGGTAGCCGACCTACCGAACATTGGCGCCGTCTGTGGGGACCGTCCATGGACTTCGTACTAGTCCAGACTGGGACCAGCAGCGAGGCCGCGCCTCCCGTGCTTGGGGGAGGCACCGTTTCGACAGAAACCCGACAACAGCAGAGGTCGCCTCCGAGGGATGCGACGCAGACTCATGAAAGACGCCCCTTCGGAGGAACTGGCGACAACCACGCCAGGATAATGCAAGAGTTGTGCCATAGGATGCAAGACTTAGAACGCCGGCTAGCCGAAAGAGAACGCGACCAACGCACCCCGGAGCGAAGCCCCACCCGTTCCCGTTCAAGGAGCCGCTCGAGGCGCTCACCCAGCCCCCAATACGAGTCGGAGAGCACGGGGGGACGGGGACGAGCCAGAAGAAGAAGTCGAGACCCCATCATTTACGCCAGACACGAGAGACGGCGTGCGTCGAACAGAGGCGAAGAGGACGACCGTCGGGAGAATGACGAGCTGGGGAGAACTACCCGGGGACCAGTAATAATAGGAGCAACCCCTTTCCACCGTTCCGTACTCGAGGTGCGGCTGCCGAAACACTTCGACAAGCCAACAGACATGAAGTATGATGGAACACAAGATCCCCTGGAACACTTGACGGCCTTTGAGGCCAGAATGAACCTGGAAGGGGTAGGAGACGAGGTCAGATGTCGCGCCTTCCCGGTCACCTTGGCGGGCCCGGCGATACGGTGGTTCAACAACCTCCCGCAGGGCTCGGTGACTCAATTCTCCGACATCAGCCACGCCTTCTTGGCTCAATTCACGACCAGGATTGTCAAAGCCAAACACCCAATCAATTTGCTAGGGGTGACACAGAGACCCGGAGAGCCGACCAGGAAATACCTGGACCGTTTCAATGACGAGTGCCTGGAAATTGACGGTCTAACGGACTCGGTGGCAAGCCTATGCTTGACGAACGGGCTCTCGAATGAGGATTTCAGGAAACACCTTACCAAAAAGCCCGTTTGGACAATGCAAGAGATCCAGTGCGTGGCCAAAGAATACATCAATGACGAAGAAGTCAGCCGGGTCGTGGCTGCCAATAAGCGGCAGCCCACCTACAACCAAGCCCGGCACTATGAAGGCAGAGAAAGACCAAAGGAACACGCCAGGGACGGCGGTCCGGGTAAAACACCCAAACCGTTCTCCCGAGTTGGGAAGTTCACCAATTATACCCCCCTCACAGCACCAATCACCGAAGTTTACCAACAGATAGCGGAAAAGGGGATACTGTCAAAGCCTCGACCTATGAAGGACAAGACAGGAGGAAACAAGAACCTCTACTGCGAGTACCACAAGGGTTACGGACACAAGACCCAAGACTGCTTCGACCTAAAAGACGCCCTGGAGCAAGCTATCAGGGATGGGAAACTTGCCGACTTCCCCCACCTTATACGGGAACCAAGGAGACGTAACCGGGACCACGATAGCGAAGATAGATCCCGGCCAACAAGGCGACGGCAGGAACCAGAGGGTGACGACCACGGCCTTACGGTGGTAAACGTGGTAACGGCCAGGAATACCGCCCCAAGGTCAAAGTCAGCACAGAAAAAAGACGCCAAGGTCCTAGCGGTCTCCACCTCGACAGGTAGAAGTTTCCGAGGTATCCCACCCATCTCCTTCGGCCCAGAGGACCAATGGTTTGACGAGGCACCGGAAAGTCCGCCCATGGTCATCACGGCCAGGGTCGGAACGGGCCTCGTCAAACGAATCCTGGTAGATACGGGGGCAGACTCAAACATCATGTTTCGAAACGTTTTCGATGCCCTGGGACTAAGGGACGCGACCTGACGACCCACCAGCACGGTGTGGTAGGGTTGGGGGACCACTTCATCAAGCCGGACGGAATCATCTCACTCCCGACCTCTGTGGGACAGGGGCAAAAGCGACGAACAGTCATGGCAGATTTCGTAATATTACGAGACTCCACGGCTTATAACATCATCCTGGGGAGAAAAACCATTAACGACCTGGGGGCCACCATTAGCACAAAGCTGCTGGTGATGAAGTTTGTCACTGATGACGGATCCGTAGGATCCATCAAAGGCGACTTGGAGACGGCAGTCGCTTGTGACCACGCCAGCCTTTCTCTCAGGAAAAAGTCCAAAGAAGCATCCGGGGTCTTCCTTGCTGACCTGGACGCCAGGATAGACAACAAACCTAGACCAGAACCAGAAGGAGACTTGGAAAAGTTCAAGGTCGGCGAGGAGGATGATAAATTCACATTCATAAACAGAAACCTTCCCCATGAGATGAAGGGACCTTTGATGGAAATGATCAAGGCTAATGCCGACCTCTTTGCCTGGACGCCTGCCGATATGCCCGGGATAGATCCCCAGCTCATATCGCATCATCTGGCCATCAAGGCGGGAACCAAGCCAGTGACCCAGAGGAGGAGAAAAATGTCGCAGGAAAGGGCAGAAGAGGTAGCCAGGTAGACGGCCAGCCTCCTAGAAGCGGGATTCATCAAGGAACTGAACTACTCGACGTGGTTGTCGAACGTGGTCCTGGTTAAAAAGCACAATGGGAGATGGAGGATGTGCGTGGACTACTCCGACCTCAACAAGGCGTGTCCCAAGGACTGCTACCCCCTGCCTAACATTGACGCACTCATCGACGCAGCGGCGGGGTACCGGTACCTGAGCTTCATGGATGCCTACTCAGGGTACAATCAGATCCCGATGCACCGACCGGACGAGGAAAAAACGGCGTTCATAACGCCAGGGGAACCTATTGTTACATGGTAATGCCTTTCGGTTTGAAAAACGCGGGGGCCACGTACCAAAGACTGATGAATAAGATATTCAGTGAACTTATAGGCAAAATAGTAGAAGTCTACGTGGATGACATACTCGCGAAGACCGCACAACCCGACGACCTTCTAAGCGACCTTGATGGCATTTTTTCGTCCCTCCGGCAGCACAGCATGAGGCTTAATCCCCTCAAGTGCGCGTTTGCCATGGAGGCCGAAAAGTTCCTGGGATTCATGATCACTCAAAGAGGAGTGGAAGCCAACCCCGAAAAAATGCCAAGCTATTCTCCAGATGAAGAGCCCGGGTTGTATCAAAGACGTACAACGACTTGCCGGGAGTCTAACGGCTTTATCCCGATTCCTCAGAGCATCGGCAGCAAGATCCCTACCTTTCTTCAATCTAATGAGAAAGGGAATGACGTTCGAATGGACCCCAGCGTGCGAAAAGGCATTCAATCACTTCAAGGAGATCTTAGCGGCACCACCAGTTCTCGGGAAACCCCGGGCCGGAGAACCGCTCTATCTCTACCTATCAGTAACCGAGGAAGCGCTTGCCGCAGTAGTCATTAGAGAAGAGGGGAAAACCCAACAACCCGTTTACTTCGTGAGCAGGGTCCTCCAAGGACCAGAAGCGAGGTACAGCAAGCTGGAAAAACTAGCGCTGGCGCTCCTAGTCTCTTCCTGAAGGTTAAGACAATATTTCCAGAGTCATCGTATAGTCGTGAGGACGGATCAGGCGATTCGCCAAGTACTACAAAAACCTGACTTGGCCGGCAGGATGATGACCTGGGCCATCGAGCTCTCCCAATACGACCTACAATATGAACCCCGACATGCAATCAAAGCCCAGGCAATGGTAGACTTTCTGGTGGAAGTGACGGGGGATCCCCTCGAGGAAACGGGCACACGGTGGAGGCTCCATGTTGACGGGGCCTCCAACCAAACGTCCGGGGGAGCAGGGGTCATCTTAGAAAGCCCCGCAGGGGTCATCTATGAGCAATCGACTAAGTTCGAGTTTCCAGTATCAAACAACCAAGCAGAATATGAGGCCCTCTTGGGCGGGCTGATACTAGCCCGGGAAGTCGGGGCGACAAAGATCGAAGTATGCAGCGACTCACAGGTTGTCACCTCGCAGGTGAACGGAAGCTACCAAGCCCGGGACCCCCTCCTGCAAAAATACTTAGAAAAGGTTAAAGAAATAACGAGACAGTTCCAAGAGGTCATCGTCCAACACGTCCCAAGAGAAAGGAACACACGGGCAGACCTCCTGTCTAAGCTGGCAAGCACAAAGCCAGGGTCAGGTAACCGGTCCCTTATCCAAGGCATGGTGAAGGAACCGGCGGTCGCCCTCCACTTGACGAAGTCGAGCCCCTCATGGCTGGACCCCATCACCAACTTCCTGGAACTCGGTAAGTTGCCTGAAGACGAGAAAGCAGCCAAAGCTTTAAGAAGGGAGGCGGCCAGATATGCAATCATACATGGACAGCTATTCAAAAAGGGACTCAGCCAGCCCCTATTGAAGTGTTTACATCCCGACCAGATGGATTACGTGCTTAGAGAAGTCTATGAGGGGTGTTGCGGACACCACATCGGGGGCAAAGCACTAGCAAGGAAGCTCATCCGAGCAGGATACTACTGGCCGACAATGATGAAGGACTCAAAGGAATTTGTCAAAAAATGCATAAAGTGTCAACAAAACGCCAACTTCCACAAGGCACCGGCCTTCGAGCTAAACTCTCTAACGACCACTCGACCTTTCGCACAATGGGGAGTCGACCTCCTAGGACCTTTCCCGGTCGGCCCAGGACAAGTCAAATACCTCATTGTCGCCATTGACTACTACACCAAATGGGTGGAGGCTGAACCGCTGGCTACGATATCGTCCTCCAACTGCCGGAAGTTCATATGGAGGCAGGTGATAACCCGTTTCGGTATCCCGGAGGTCGTTATCTCAGACAACGGGACCCAGTTCACAGACAAGAAGTTCATGGAATTCCTCTCTGGCCTAGGGATAAAGCAAAAGTTCTCCTCGGTAGAACATCCCCAAACAAACGGGCAGGTAGAGGCCGCAAACAAAGTCGTCCTTCTTGGTCTAAAGAAGCGCCTAGACAATAAGAAAGGAAGCTGGGCTGACGAACTCTCCTCCGTCCTATGGTCTTACCGGACAACCGAGCAAAGCGCTACGGGGGAAACTCCCTTTCGCCTAACATACGGGGTCGAGGCGGTGATACCAGTCGAAATCGGCGAACCGAGCCCCCGACTACTGCTCGCGGGCATGAGCGAAGCGGTCGAAAAGGACCTGATTGAGGAAACAAGGGAGATGGCTCACCTAACAGAAACAGCGCTGAAACAGAGAATAGCCCTGCGTTACAACGCAAAGGTCCTCAAACGAGATTTCGAGGAAAGGGACCTCGTCCTGCGACGCAACGACATCGGCGTCCCAACCCCAGGGGAAGGCAAGCTGGCGGTAAATTGGGAAGGTCCCTACAGGGTAAGGGAGGTACTTGGCAAAGGTGCTTACAAGCTCGAAAGACTCGACGGCAAGGAAGTGCCCAGAACATGGAATGCGGGTAGCCTAAGAAGGTTCTACCCATGACCAGACGATTCGCCGACCTAAGAACCTAAAGAAATAGTAAATACCTGCTTTGTTTGCATGACAATCTACCTTTTTATCTTGTCAAATATTCACCATATTGATTAATTTGCTTAGCTAACGATTAACTCATACTTGTCAAAAAATTTTCGTACTTGTCTACCTCTTCCCTACGTGTGCCGCACACGAGCGCGCCTTAAAACGGCAAACCGGGATTGATCACCCCGGGGGCCATCTTCGTTACGGCCAAAGCCAACTGCGACGACAACACGACCACGGCAATCCAAGCCATAACTATCATAAAACGGGAAAACGGGCGCGAGCCCCCCAAGAGAAGTAACGACAACAAATACAACAAACGGCAACCCGGCCAAACGACCAAATAAGTATAACTTATAAAGAGTCAAAACAAAAAATGAGCAATAAGTTGTTCAACAAACGCGTTACAAAATATCCTAAGTTACAAGACCTCACTTCCTCGGCATGTCAACAATCTTTCCATCCTGGATAGTCTTGAAAACGCCAATTGACGACGTGTCGAAATCAGGAGCTGCGATCCTCAGCTGAGCCTTCAGGGCATCTTCGGTCATCGAGATGGCATTCTTCCCTTGCTCCTTGGTCACCTTAAGCTTCTTCTTAAGCTCAGCGGCTTCAGCTTTAGCGGTTTTTGCCTCCGAGACGGCCTGCTCCCGCTCTTTTTCCAAGGCGACAACCCGACCCTGAGCGGCGTTCAGCTGACCCTCCAATGTCATCTCGCGCTCAAGAAGCCGGGCCACGGTCTCATCGGACGCCTTCAACCTCTCTGCAACAAACGACGACTTCTCCTCAGCAGCGCTAAGCTTTCCCCCATCTCGGACAGCTGACCCTGGAGGAGTTCAACTTGAGCCTTGAAGTCATTGTTCGCCTTAACAGAGGACTCAAGCTTCCTCCGGAGCGCCTCCATTCCCGATAGCTCGAATTCAGCCTTCCGAGCTATCACGGCCCCACGAAGCAAGGTGCGATACATCCACCTCGCCTGCCCGGATAGTTCGGTCTCGTGAAAATGCTCCTCTGTCCCGGGTATCAGTTGGGAATCAATAAATTTGGTAGCATCAAAGTTCCTTTCCATTATGGTAAGGGCCCCTTCCGGGCTGGAAGACATCTTTCACTTTTTGGGAGTATGGATAAGCTCCACGTCACTATCCGGCTGGGGGGTGAGAGTCGCGTGCCCTTCAGCGGACCCTTCCTCACGAGTAGGGGAAGCCTGGCCCCCTGCAGCCTGTTTCCCCAACACGTCGGTATCCTGGGGAGAAGGCACAGCCTGATTCTCCTTCTCCCCTGAAGGACCCCCCGACTTACCGACATCCTTCTCTTCGACATTCTCGTCATCACTTGCCTCAAAAAAGGTCTTCATCAGATTCTCAAGACCGGTCACAGTGGCAGACATTTCCACTGCAACAAACAACAGGCACGTTAGTCGTTAGATCGGAAAAAGAAAAACAACGATAAAAAAAAAAACATAGGCAAACAAAGAAGACAACTCACGAATATAGCTCCTGGCGGCCTCCCGTTCACCCATAAGAAGATGTGGGTTCACGGGGTTCTTTTTAAAAATGGCAAAAAGAACGTCAGCTATTTGCTTATCTACAGCCGACAACCTCTTGTACGTCACCTTGATGAAAGGATTCAACCCCGCACCAAAACTCCAATAAGTCTGGATAAGGCGCTCCCCCTCTAACGACAACCAAAAGGGGTGACGACCTTTGACGGGACGAACCTTGAAGTACTTATCTTTAAAACCATGGTAGGAGTCCTCAAAAAGGCCAAAAATTCTCCTACCCTGGGTAGAACGGAAAGAAAGAAACCCTTTTCTCGCCTTCCCCTGTTTGGAGGGGTTGGTAAGGTTGAAATAGAAGAGGAAAACGTCCACCGACACCGGCAGCTCCAAGTACTCGCAGACCATTTCGAAGCAGCGGATCGAAGCCCAGCTGTTCGGATGAAGCTGAGACGGGGGGACGGATATCCGGTTCAGCAGCGCCATTTGAAACTCGGAGAACGGTATCCGAACGCCAACTTGTGTGAACATGGACTTGTAAAACCAGATCCAATCGGGGACACGAGGGGAGTGAAAGTTGAGCTCATAAATACGCTCATGGGGGGTAGGGACAATGGCCTCGTAGTTAGCCTCTTTGTCAGTCCCCCACACAAGTAGCTGGCTTGCCGGAACTCGGTCAACTCCTCCAAGTCCATCTGGTTGGGTGAGCTCCTTATATCGTCGGTCACCCAGGCGTACGGGTCGTAGGCTGTGCCAGTTCCTGAAGACCGGGAAACGATGCGAGGCATACCTACATCGGGGTACCACTCCGTTAGACTATGAGTTCGGGAGTCCACAGAAACCCAGAAACTACGCCTTTTCAAACTTAGATCATGGCCAAGAACAGTTAAAAACTACACCTATCACGCAAATCACCTAAAACCTTCCCAGGAATGGTACCCCTCCCCTAGTTCGTCTACCCCACCAATGGAAGGCCATTCAGCAAAAGTAAACCAAAACATACAAACAGTAACTACTGCAACAGTGAGGCATAATATAAACATGGGGGGAGAAGGATCAAGAAATTACCTGAAATGGAGCACGAAACTGGAGTGTAAAAGAGAGGCACAAGTTAGCCCGAATAGAGAATCTTTGGATGTCAGGGAGAAAAGAAGATGAAAATAGCAAAGTGGGAGGAAGAGAAAGAAAAACTGTTTAAAAACCACCATGATAAGCGCGAAAGAAGGCAAGGGCAAAATGGTCTTTGCGCGCAGGAATTTTTCAAATCATTACGAGCATTTAATGCTCAGCGCGAAGAACGAAGCGACGAACGAACGCCTCAGCAGACCAAGAGACACGTGCACCAGAGACGCGTCTCTCCCACAATCAGCCGACTCGACGACGACGCACGAGTAAGGAAATCACGCGCCACCGATCGTCCTCGCGACCATCACTAGCGCGTCGGGGGCACTGTTACGGCCCAGCCCAGGACTCCTGCGGGTCAACCCGACCCGAGCTTCACCCGGCCCAGCTACGCGCCCTTCAACCGACCCTGACACGCGTCCCATACAGCTCACACACAGCTATGGGACAGCGTCCCTGAAAATATGGGCCTGACCTCCAGAGGGGCCTAGGACTGACATGTATATAAGGGGAAGAATGGCTCTTCCCCCAAGGTACATCACATTTCTCACATCACCCCTCTTTCTGCCTACACATTGTCTGACAAGAGCGTCGGAGTGTCTTTGCAGGTGGCACCCCCCTTTCCCCACTCAAAGTGCTCGGGACCTCGCACCATTTGGACCGGACGACAGTGACCAGACGAGCCCCATCATCACTCCGAATCCTGACCCGAACCGTCCGGTAGCCGACCTACCGAACAGAAACGAAAGAAAAGAAGAAGAAGAAGAGGAAGAGGAAGAGGAAGAAGAAGAAGAACGGACCTTGTATTGCGTTTTTGGGATTCGTTAATTAACTTGTAAATAGGGCTTGTATGCAGAGCTTTTCTCTTTAATATATTTTTTTTTAGTTTTTACACTAACAAAGATAATAATTATAGGATGGAGAAAATATGAGTACAAAACTTTTAATTAATCAAAGAAGCTCCGATCCTTATAAAAGCTTTATATATATGTGCAATATCTACATGCCTTGAGCTAAATGGGAAATGTTTTCTTATTAAGATCCCAAGGTTTTATCCAAATATTTTAAAGATAATTATTAAAATTTTTAAAGCAGTAGCAACTTTTTTGAAAGAGACAAACTTCGAAACTATGATATCTTAGACAGAGATTTACAAATGTCGATTCAGTTTGTAAAATTTGTGATATTTATCTGTATCTATTTTAAAATTTGTAGATATGATCTTATTCGTAAATAAATAAATTGGAGTGCAAATTTTAATTATGTATTGCCAATCGAATTTGCAGATTTGCATATCCAAAAAAAGATATATAGAAATAAATAAAAATATATATAGTCTTTTCTTTCCGACCGAAGAAATTGCTTATGTATGTTGGATTTTTTTAAATAAAATAAAAAAAATACATATTTTCTCAAACAAGATATTTCTTAAATAAAAAATACATATTTTCGTCGCACTCCTGAATTCTATATAAATTATATAGAGTTTGTCACACTCCTCGAATTATATGATAAATTTTCAAGATAAAAGCATGTCTGCTGGAAAGTAGATCAGAGAAGTACAAATATTCTTGTTTATTTTTTTCTCTTACTGTTGACATTTTCTCTACGATGTCAAAGAATCAATTGTTATTCTTTCATCACGATGGTTAAATAATATATGATGAAGAAGGTTCCATCGCTTTTAGATCGGGACAACCGATAATTACCTATATGACACCGGAAGTCGACAGTTTAACAGCTTTGAAGAATTTGATATTGTACTCTGTTGGGCAGCAAAAGACAAAAAGGGTGAAGAAAATTCACTACAGATATCCAACTGAAGTAGATGGCAGTTTGTTTTATAAAAGGTATATTACAGCTGTATTGTCTTTGTCATTATATTTATCAGACCACGGTTGTGAGAAATATTTTTATTGTCTTGAACTAGGTACCGTTTGCGCGACGACGAGGATGTACGGCTTATAAGATCATGGCACAACCGATGGACAAATGTTCATCTATTGGAATTATTCGTGTATCTCGTTGAGGTGGGTGGCCGAGGATCATCTACAGATACTGTCGATGATAGTCCGTTGAATGGAGCTGTTAGACGAACTATCAGAAGGACTATCGTGGATCTAAATATGCCACCTGAGGGTAGTCAGGAGGGGTCTAATGTTGAAGTTCGTAATGTTGACTTAATGGACAACAGTGTTGAAAGTCATAATGGTTCTGCTATCAGAGATCCGATGATAGAGGAGTATGAAGTTAACCCCGATGACGGAGATGATGCTGATGAAAAACCACCTGAAATTCCTGATGATGGTGACGAGGAAGAAGAGATGTACTACTACGGTGACACACAATTCGCTCTGACACAGCTTGCTATTTCTCAACCATATGACCGGCCAGATCATTTCACGAGATTGAATCTCGATGCAATGACTTCGTATTGGTCGTTCACCCAGGGAGGCCCTGAAGAGGATCAAAGCAACGAGTTTAAGGTTGGACAACAATATAAGAACAATGAAGAAGTCATGTTGGCTGTTAAGTAGTATAGCATCAGGAGGGCTGCGGATTATAAAATAATAGAAAGTGACCAGTTGAGGTACAATGCACAATGTATCCAGTTTGGATCCGGTTGTAATTGGAGCATACTCATATCGTATCGCGAAAAGTAAGAAAAGTGGGAGGTTAGGAGATACACTAGGCCTCATGCTTGCATGCAAACTTCAATGGGACAAGACCACGGTAGGTTGGATTCGAAGGTGATTGTGCAACACATTTTTTCGATGGTCAAAGCCGATCCAACAATCAGCATCAGGGTTCTCCAAGGAGGTGTGGTGAATCACTTTTGTTGCAAGGCGTCCTATAGAATGGTTTGGCTTGCAAAACAGAGAGTCATTGCTAGAATATATGGCGATTGGGAGGAGTCATACAACGAGCTTCCTCGTTGGTTGTTTGCTATGCAGATGTACTTTTCTGGTAAGATTTATTTCAAGTTCGGTTAATCACTATTAAACAAAATTCATAGTGTACAATATTTAAAACTAAATATGTCTCTTCAGGTACTTGGGTGCAACTGGTGACTCAGCCTTGGCCTGGTTCCACCGACATTGTCATATTTCATCGAGTATTTTGGACGTTTTCACTGTGTTGAGGCTTTTAAGCATTAGTGATGGCCATAGCTCAAGACAGTAACGCAAACAACTGTAGGAACCACTCGCCGTGCCCAAACCGACCATCCAACCTGTGCATGTCGTCAATGTTCAGTGGCCTGGTCAGAATGTGCTGCAGGCCACCGAACTGATGTACTACCCTGTCCACCTGATGCCACTCGATGATAGCGAAGCAAAGTAGAAGACATACAACTGCCGCTGAGGCCTCCGCCTCAGCTATTGCCGGTAGAACTAAACCAATCAGCTGTGGGTCAGCATACGGCGTCCAGTCAACCTATTCACAAAAAGCATATAAATGACGACATTGATATTTCAAATCAAACAGGTATTAAAGTAACTTAAACTTAAATATGTAAAAATTAAATATTTATCACTTACATTCAGCATCCCGATCCCGTTCGGCGTACGCCTATAATGCCTAAGCCTACTCTCGCCTCTGGCATTGTCCGGCTGGTACTGAACCTACCTACAATGCCAACCACAATATTATTTTATCACTCAATTTAATTAACTAAGTAATAACAATATGAAGGGTTATCATAAGTATTTATAATACCTCTCCATCAAGAAAAATCGATGAGTATCAAAGCCGTTGGGCCACAGTAGTGGAATATGATGATAAGCCCAAGACAGTAGCAAGGTGATGCACCCACCCAAATTGCACTGACCATGCTCCGTGCACCCGAGAGTCAGATGCATATGGGAATAGGAGACCCCCTATCAACTGCATGATGTACCATCTCGTATACCTCATCAGGCGCTCTTCTGTGGCGTCTTGCTCCAGCTCTCAACAAATTGTGTTGTAGAACCAAGTGAGCTTCACAGTCCACTTCGTCTGAGACTGTCTATCATCTAGGTCGGGAACAACACCCAGAATCTGCTCACATAACTCCTCAATGGTGCGTCCTTGATGGTGCTGCTCCCACCCGCCAATGCATCCACTCATAGGATCACCGTCGATCTTGAGTCCTAGGTGATAGGCCACATCCTGCAGGGTGATAGTCATCTCCCTGCACGGTAGATGAAACGTGTGGAACTCAGGCCTCCACCTCTCTATCAAAGCCGAGGCAAGCGCCCAATTGTGCTCGAACATGACCATATAGGCCACATACTCAAATCAGGCACGTTTAGGATATGGCCTAATTTGCTCCGACGGCCGTGTCATCAAATTCTGCCTGGTGTGCAAGATCTGAGACGCCTACCAAACGAAAACAAAAAATAAGAAAAAACCAAAACGGCGAACACATAAAATAACAAGTTCACTGCTTATTAGTTACAATAACATAAAAAATAGTTAAAAAAGTGTACCACTCGATCAAGCCTGCCAGCAATGTGCTCAGCATGATCCAACCTGTACATCTCACCCTTATAACCCAGTAACTACTGCTCCATCTAAACATAATCTAGTAAAACGAAGTCACACACACTGAACTCAGTTCCTTTTACGATAACTAAATTAATAAAAAAATATATTTAAATCCGAAACAGCTTAAAACCTTGGTAATTAACTAACTTAACCTAATTAATTATTCAACTAATTACCTTCTGATTCACAACTTAAACTAATTAACATGTTATAGACAATAAACAACAACTATACTTAAAAATAATAACATTAAAAATTTAACTAACATAAAAATAGTTAACAGTAAGTCTAACTAATATGTAAACTGTAACAACCTACCACACAGAGCTTTATGCTTAAGCCGTAAAATAGAGGTGGTGTGGTATTACGACCTTTAAAATAAAATATATACATAATATTGTTGAAAAGGATACAGTATACGAGGAGTCTTGAAAAACGGATAAAGAAAAAATCACAAAATAAAAAATGCAACACTCAGGAAACAAGATTACTTGCACGCAAAGAAACTAAAGTTCTCAAGCATAACTAAACAGAAAACAGAAAATAGTGGTCGCGTATGCAAGCTGTGCAGAATCAGCAAAATGCTGAATGCTGCAGAATTCTTAATTTTTCCCTCCAAAATTCCGACAAGCATAAATTTTTCGTTTTAAAATATTTTCACCCATTCTTCGAATGGCGTAAACTTCACGGCCCCAATTTTCATATGAAACAAGTTTGAAACCATTTGGAGATCCGGAAGCCAAGTTATGGTTCGCCGAAATTCGGCCAAAAATCGATTTTACACAAAAGACTTCAAACCTCAATTTTCTTCGAACCTAAACTCATTTCCATAATTTTATACCTAGATTCATCACAATATCATATCATAGCACACCAATACAACACTACATCCTTCACATCACACCACCTTCAACCATACTTCATATTTACACAAATTCAATCCAGTTTCCTCATTTTATATCAACAACATTAACATATATCCATTTACTCAATATATATCATCATATCTTTCTATCATTCACCACCAACTCACCAATTAACATACTATTACCAACATAAACAACAATCATCCAACACATATTCAATTCACATCATAATCATCATCAAGGGTGCTAAGCGTCGAACATTTTCATTTATTCCAACCTATCCTACGACCATCTAGCCTAAGTTTTTACAGAATATTATATATTAAATACGTGAAACCTAAACCATACCTTGGCCGATTTCCACGTATTTTTCAAGGCAACCTACTTAGGCAAAAACGCAATTCCCCAACACCAAAAATCCAGCTCTAGCACCAACCTAAGCTTTTCCCAAGGCTCCAATGTCCACAATTCAAGCTCTAATATGTACATATATAAACACCTAAATTCATATTGCCACATATACATACCCAATTTAATTTCCAACACGCTAAATCAAAGAATTAACTAGGGTTAATGATCTTTACCGTACTCAAGTGCCAATTAAGTAAGAGTGAACGTTTTCCTCAAACTAATCGGATCCTATAACATAGAAGGATTGAAAATCTCAACACATGTACTCATAATTTTTGAAAATCAAGGGGTAGAGAAACTGGAGTGAGAGTGAGGCTTACCTATAAAATTTTTCCGATAGATTTGTAGAGCTCAATGCGGTGGTTGCGTGACCGCAAACAGTGCAGCATCGGAGCTCGGAGTGAGGAGATATGGTGGTTTGAAATGGATTTTAAGTTTTGGAATCCTTCCTCTTCCTCCTTGTATGTTTCAGCGTCCTTGGCTGAATGAGGAAGAAGAGGACCCTCCTCTTTTAATGTTATTGGGCCAATGGGTTGGACCTTAGGCCCATTTTAGTGTCAAAATTCTCGTTTTAATTAGCTCTATCCTATTTTACTATAAAATTTACATTTTAAATCTCCTTTATTAAAATTTAATTTATTTGTTAATTATTTGCTAATTTTATGGGGTTTACATAAACAGTAAATCTATAACTCTAACTAACATGCAACCTATAACTAATTATTTTATCTAACTAACCTATTATTTACTAAGCTACAAAAATTAACTCTAACTAATCTATTATTTACTGACCTGGAACTAAAAATGTCGTCAGCAATAAACTTCATCGGCGTCGAACCGACAAAAAAAAAGATGACCAGAGCAAATTTGAAAGAGAGATTGAAAAAGAAAAGGACAAAAACAAATGGTCCTACTGGATTTATATACTCTGCTGAACTTATCATAGAGTTCAGGGAGATGCCCTGAACTCTATATAAATTATAGAGTTCCGGAAGGGGTACGACGAACTGAATAAATTAGATAGAGTTTAGGGGTACGGCAAACTTGCTCTTATTACAAAAAAAAATATATATATATATATATTTTAAAAAATAAAGCTAAAATATCTTATTTGGGGAAATATTTATTTTTTCTTTTATTTAAGAAAAAAAAATCCTATGTTTGTTCGTACAATAATTATGTAATTTTATTATATTATGTTTAAGTATTTTTTTATTTGGTTTAGTTTTTAATTTATATTATTATTTATTTGTTCTTGCATCAGAATATTGGTTAATTAGATTTGGTTGTTTTTATTTATATTTAAATGATTAATCATATGTTTTTAATTATTTTATTTTTATTATTTAAAAAAATATTGTTTAATAATAATTGGAAAGTAAATAAATATAAAAGAATAAAAAACGATTTTTTATTTTTTAGTAATCTAATTTTTAAAGATATTTTTAATATTTGATTTTTGATAAGTAATATCCAATATTTAATCCGATCTGCCAGATCATATAGAATATGAACCTAAAAAATGCGGATATTGAATCCGATCAAATTTAATGATTTTAGTTGTAGATTGAATCGAGATTTTGGTCATATTTGATCTGATTCGATCTCCTATACTCTAATTTTGGGGCTTCTTTGTATGAGCTTTTAAAAAAAAATTTTTTGTAAATACTCTTTTTTTAAAAGATCTTTTAAAAAATAAAAAATGTTTAGATATCTCATATAAAAATATCTTTTTATTTATTATGTTTGAATACAATAATATAAAAATATTTTTTGTTTATCTATTATATTAAAATATCTTTTTTTTAATAAAGAATATCTTTTTAAAAAATATAAATTATAAATTCTAAAATTTTTTTCTAATTTTTTTAATACTGCTATTTTACTATTAAAAATTTTCAAACATACTAAAAAATAAAAAATATTTTTTATTAAAAAAATAATTTTTTAACTTAATAACACCCAAATAAATTTTTAATATATAATCAATATATTTAAAATTTTAAAAGTTACTATATTAAAGACTTCAATAAACATTATTAATTTTTTTCATAAAAATAATATGCATACACAAAAAAATCAATTATCAAAATAATTATCGTGTATTTATATATATTTGCTAGCATTGACTCACAAGTTTTTTTCCAACTAAATAATCAGTCATCCAAATAATTAAATATTATAGAATAAAATAATTAACGGTATAATAGACTAATGATTAAATATGTATTTATATGCGATGACTGATAGGTGACTGATTTTTTTTAGAAAGGTAACATGATTGTTTACTCCAATTTAAGTACCAATCTTTTGTATCTTTTTAGAAATAATTGCACCTACACTTAAAATTATTCTTTAAAATTTTATACAGAGAAAAATATGTTTTTTTAATGTTTTAATTTTTTTAAAAATTTTTAAAATTTAGTTTTCATTTAATTTTATTCTTTGAATTTTTTATTTATGTTGAAATTATCACTAGATATTAATTTCATCTAAAATATTAAAAACAAAACAAAAAATATACAAGAATAATTTTAAAACAAATTAAATATGTTAGGAAAAAATTAAATATATTAAAAATATTACGAAAAAATTAAATAAAATTAAGTATTAAGTATTAAGAATATTTTTAGAATAAAAACTACAAATATTAAAGAGAAAAGACATACTTTATCTTTTCATATTTTATGTGTTTTTTTATTATATAAAAATTGAGTTTTTGCACTTAATGATAGAATTGATGTGGTATGCTTCTGAGAGTATTTTTTGATTTTTTTTAACTCATTGAATACAATTCATTACAGTAAATTAATTATATCAACTAATTAATTTAATTAAATATTTAAATATCACACAATTTATTATAACTTATATCAATTAATTAAAGCTAAGAGAGTATTTTTCTATTTATTTTTTAATTTATTAAATCCAATCAATTGTAATAAATTAATTATATCAACTAATTAATTCAATCAACTATTTTCTAATTTATTTTTTTAATTCAATAAATCAAATAAAATCAATTATACTAATTATTTGTATCAACTAATTGATTTGATTAATTCTTAAAAATATTTATATTTAATTTGTTTTATTTATTTAAAACATTAATTATAACTAATCAATTATTTAATTTTATTAGGATAAATATCAAATTATATGCCTAATATAAAAATACAAAATTTTATTCCTTTTATTTTTATTTTACGACTATAAAAGGCCATATATACTAGAAAAGAATATCATTTTTTTACTAATTATTCTTTCATTGGGTAATTTTTGCAGTGATTTTTTTCTTTCTATGAGGCGCTATCGTAAGAAGGCAACTATCGTGAACACACAAGTGACAACACAAGTCATAAAAGAAGTCAACTATGATATGTTAGTCATGAAGCATTTATGATCATTGTGTTTTCATATATGTATAAATAAAAAAAGTTTAATGTTTGGACTTGCTCAAATCATTTACCTATTTGTGTGGTGTATTGTAGTGTGGAATTGTTGTTAATTTATGTTGTGCAATGATTTTATGGTCTAATTTGAGCTTTTACTTTAGAATTGTGTTATGATTTTATCTCATCGTTTCTTCTCGGATATCAAGTTAACGTATTTTTATTTATTATTATTGAAATGGTTAGAATACGAAATTAAAAAAACTATCACACTCAATTCATTTTATTATAATCTATGTCTTTTATTTCTTTTATTTTCTTTTTATTTATTAGAATTTTTTATTTTTTATTATGAATTTTATCATTTTTTATCTTTTATACATTAATTTATGGTAACTTTTTTAAAATCAAGTCCCTTATGCACTTAATTTTATTGATTTATTAATCATGTAAAACTAAATTTAATTATTATTACCAATACTAATATCCAATAATACAAAATTATCAATTTTTTAATTTTAATTTTATTTATTTTACAATAAGTCAATAACATCGTAAAATATGAAACGCTAAGATAAGGCACCATTTTATAAACACAAATAATTAGACGTTAGACAAATCTTATTCCACCAAAACATTTCTCTTTTTTTCAAGTCCAAATTAACACTCCTCAAATTAATGGTAATGGCACATTTAATTTTCTCTAAATTAAAATGGATGAAGTGTCATATTTTTAGTATGGCATGTTCATACCAAAACATCGAGTGTTACCAACTTAAAATTATAATGACACTGTTATAAATAATATCAAGCCCGTAATTGGGTTAAGGGAACTCGAGTTTTATGAAAAATCTTCTTTAAAGAAAATAAAATCGCAACAAAAAAGAAACGCGAGATTATGCAAACCAAAATGATAAATAGATACATACACAAATAGGATAATAAACTAATATATATATATATATATACACACACACACACACACTCAAAATATCTCCGGGGTCTGGACCATATAGGAAGCCCCTAATCTGAGGCCCAGACTAGCCTAGTCTTCTAACCTTGTCTCTCGAAAAACAAAAGTGAGAGTCTAAAAGAAACACTAAATCGGAGAGCTGCTAAAAGGAGATGCTGATGTTGCTTGATAAACCACTATTTTATGGTTTATCTTGTGCTCAATTGAGTAATTTTTATCAATTCTTTACTCACTTATTCATATAAATTGCATAGTTTTACATTTTCCTTCTTGATTTTGTGCTATGATTGAAAACATGTTTCCTGGGCTTTAAATTGCTAATTATTAATCCTCTCTTATTACCATTCGATGCCTTGTGGTGCACGAAATTGTGATCCCTGGTAATGGCTCCAAAAACTTGGTGCACTAATCTTAATTCATAATTTGTCACAACTTCGATACAACTAACCAGCAAGTGCACTGGATCGTCCAAGTAATAAAACCTTACGTGAGTAAGGGTCGATCCCACGGAGATTGTCGGCTTGAAGCAAGCTATGGTCACCTTGTAAATCTCATTCAGGCGGATATCAAATGGTTATGGAGTTTTCGAATAATAATAATAAATAAACAGAAAATAAAGATAGAAATACTTATGTAATTCATTGGTGAGAATTTCAGATAAGTGTATAGAGATGCTTTCGTTCCTCTGAACCTCTGTTTTCCTGCTGTCTTCATCCAATCCTTCCTACTCCTTTCCATGGCAAGCTTTATGTAAGGCATCACCGTTGTCAATGGCTACATCCCATCCTCTCTGTGAAAAAGGTCCAAATGCTCTGTCACGGCACGACTAATCATCTGGAGGTTCTCAATCATACTGGAATAGGTTTCACCCTCCTTTTGCGTCTGTCACTACGCCCAGCACTCACGAGTTTGAAGTTCGTCACAACCATCCCTTCCCAGATCCTACTCGAAATACCACAGACAAGGTTTAGACTTTCCGGATCTCAGGAATGGCCATCCATGGGTTCTAACTTATACCACGAAGATTCTAATATCTCGGACTCGGTCCTCTGTATTAGATATCTAAGAGATACTCATTCTAGCTTGTTTGCATGTAGAACGGAAGTGTTTGTCAGGCACGCGTTCATAAGTGAAAATGATGATGAGCGTCACATAATCATCACATTCATCATGTTCTTAGGTGCGAATGGATATCTTAGAAGAGGAATAAGTTGAATTGAATATAAAACAGTAGTACTTTGCATTAAATCATGAGGAACAGCAGAGCTCCACACCTTAATCTATGGAGTGTAGAAACTCTACCGTTGAAAATACATAAGTGATGAAGGTCTAGGCATGGCTGAATGGCCAGCCCCCAAACGTGATCAATAGATCAAAAGATGGTTCAAAAGATCATAAGATGTAAATACAATAGTAAAAAGTCCTATTTATACTAAACTAGTTACTAGGGTTTACAGAAGTAAGTCATTGATGCATAAATCCACTTTCGGGGCCCACTTGGTGTGTGCTTGGGCTGAGCTTGAAGTTTACACGTGCAGAGGCTTCTTTTGTAGTTGAACGCCAAGTTGTAACGTGTTTTTGGCGTTCAACTCTGGTTTGTAACGTATTTCTGGCGTTTAACTCCAGACTGCAGCGTAGAACTGGCGTTCAATGCCCTTTTGCGTCATCTAAACTTGGGCAAAGTATGGACTATTATATATTGCTAGAAAGCCCTGGATGTCTACTTTCCAACGCCGTTGAGAGCGCGCCATTTGGAGTTCTGTAGCTCCAGAAAATCTACTTTGAGTATAGGGAGGTCAGAATCCAATAGCATCAGCAGTCCTTCTTCAACCTCTGAATCTGATTTTTGCTCAAGTCCCTCAATTTCAGCCAGAAAATACCTGAAATCACAGAAAAATACACAAACTGATAGTAAATTCCAGAAATGTGAATTTAACTTAAAAACTAATAAAAACATCCCTAAAAGTAACTAGATCCTACTAAAAACATACTAAAAATAATGCCAAAAAGCGTATAAATTATCCGCTCATCACAACACCAAACTTAAATTGTTGCTTGTCCCCAAGCAACTGAAAATCAAATAGGATAAAAAGAAGAGAATATACTATAAATTTCAAACTATCAATGAAACATAGCTCCAATCAGATGAGCGGGACTTGTAGCTTTTTGCCTCTTGAATAGTTTTGGCATCTCACTTTATCCATTGAGGTTCAGAATGATTGGCATCTGTAGGAACTCAGAGTTCAGATAGTGTTAGTGATTCTCCTAGTTCAGTATGTTGATTCTTGAACACAGCTACTTTATGAGTCTTGGCCGTGGCCCTAAGCACTTTGTTTTCCAGTATTACCACCGGATACATAAATGCCATAGACACATAACTGGGTGAACCTTTTCAGATTGTGACTCAGCTTTGCTAAAGTCCCTAATTAGAGGTGTCCAGGGTTCTTAAGCACACTCTTCTTTTGCTTTGGACCTTGACTTTAACCGCTCAGTCTCAAGTTTTCACTTGACACCTTCACGCCACAAGCACATGGTTAGGGACAACTTGGTTTAGCCGCTTAGGCCAGGATTTATTCCTTTAGGCCCTCCTATCCACTGATGCTCAAAGCCTTGGGATCCTTTTTATTTACCTTTGCCTTTTGGTTTTAAGGATTTTTGACTTTTTCTACTTGCTTTTTCTTTTTCTATTTTTTTTGCCATTTTTTTCTGCAAGCTTTTGTATTCACTGCTTTTTCTTGCTTCAAGAATCATTTTTATGATTTTTCAGATTATCAAATAACATGTCTCCTTGTCATCATTCTTTCAAGAGCCAACATATTTAACATTCATAAACAACAACTTCAAAAGACATATGCACTGTTCAAGCATTCATTCAGAAAACAAAAAGTATTGTCTCCACATCAATATAATTAAACTAAGTTCAAGGATAAATTCGAAACTCATGTACTTCTTGTTCTTTTGAATTAAAAACATTTTTCCTTTAAGAGAGGTGATGGATTCATAGGACATTCATAACTTTAAGACAAAGTTACTAAATATTAATGATCATGTAATAAGACACTAACATAGATAAGCACTTAAAATAAAGAAAACGAAAAACAGAAAATTTGAGAACAAGGAATGAGTCCACCTTAGTGATGGTGGCGTTTCCTTCTTGAGGAACCAATGATGTCTTTGAGCTCTTCTATGTCTCTTCCTTGTCTCTGTTGCTCCTCCCTCATAGCTCTTTGATCTTCTCTAATTTCGTGAAGGATGATGGAGTGCTCTTGATGTTCCACCCTTAATTGTCCCATGTTGGAACTTAATTCTCCTAGGGAGGTGTTGATTTGCTCCCAAAAATTCTATGGAGGAAAGTGTATCCCTTGAGGCATCTCAGGGATTTCTTGGTGATGAGCTTCTTCATGCGTCTCTTGAGATCCATGAATAGGCTCTCTTGTTTGCTCCATCCTTTTCTTAATGATGGGCTTGTCCTCATCAATGAGGATATCTCCCTCTATGTCAATCCCAGCCGAATTGCATAGATGGCAAATGAGGTGAGGAAAAGCTAACCTTGCCATAGTGGAGGACTTGTCAGCCACCTTGTAAAGTTCTTGAGGTATAATCTCATGAACCTCCACCTCTTCTCCAATCATGATGCTATGGATCATGATGGCTCGGTCTATAGTAACTTCAGACCGGTTGCTAGTGGGAATGATTGAGCGTTGAATGAACTCCAACCATCCTCTAGCTACAGGCTTAAGGTCCAATCTTCTTAGTTGAACCGGTTTGCCTTTTGAGTCAATCTTCCATTGAGCTCCTTCCACACATATGTCCATGAGGACTTGGTCCAACCTTTGATCAAAGTTGACTCTCCTTGTGTAGGGGCGTGCGTTTTCTTCCATCATTGGCAAGTTGAACGCCAACCTCACATTTTCCGGACTAAAATCTAAGTATTTTCCCCAGACCATGGTAAGATAATTCTTTGGGTTCGGGTTCTTACTTTGATCATGGTTCCTGGTGATCCATGCATTAGCATAGAACTCTTGAACCATTAGAATTCCGACTTGTTGGATGGGTTTTGTTAGAACTTCCCAACCTCTTCTTTGGATTTCATGTCGGATTTCCGGATACTCATTTCTCTTGAGTTTGAAAGGAACCTCGGAGATCACCTTCTTCTTGGCCACAACATCATAGAAGTGGTCTTGATGGGCTTTGGAGATGAATCTTTTTATCTCCCATGACTCGGAGGTGGAAGCTTTTGTCTTCCCTTTCCCTTTTCTAGAGGATTCTCCGGTCTTAGGTGCCATCAATGGTAATGGAAAAACAAAAAGCTTTATGCTTTTACCACACCAAACTTAGAATATTGCTCGCCCTCGAGCAAGAGAAGAAAGAAAAGAAGAAGAAGAAGAAGAAATGGAAGAGAGGGAGAGAGGGTTGTGTCTCGGCCAAGAAGGGGATGAGAGGGTTTTATTGTGTGAAAAATGAAGAAGAATGGAGTGGTTTATATAGTGGAGGGAGAGGGGTTAGGGTTCGGCCATATGGGGTGGGTTTGGGTGGGAAAGTGATTTTGAATTTTGAAGGTAGGTGGGGTTTATGAGGTAGGTTTATGGGGAAGAGTGGATGGATGTGAGTGGTGAAGGGGTAGTAGGGAAGAGAGCTTGATGTGATTGGTGAAGGGTTTTGGGGAAAGGTGTTTATTGGGAAGAGAGGATGAACATTGAGAAGAGGAAGAGTATGAGTGGAGGTAGGTGGGGATCCTGTGGGGTCCATAGATGTTGAGATGATCCTGTGGGGTCCACAGATCCTGAGGTGTCAAGGAATTACATCCCTGCACCAATTAGGCATGTAAAATGCCTTTGCATGCAATTCTGGCGTTTAAACGCCGAATTGATGCTTGTTCTGGGCGTTCAGCGCCCAGATGTAGCATGTTTCTGGCGTTGAACGCCAGTTCTATGCTTGTTTCTGGTGTTCAGCGCCAGCTTTCCTCAGTGTGCATTCCTGGCGTCTGAACGCCAGGATGCTGCTTGTTTTGGGCGTTCAACGCCAGATCCATGCTCTATTCTGGCGTTGAACGCCAGCCAGATGCTCCTTACTGGCGTTTAAACGCCAGTAAGCCCTTCCTCCAGGGTGTGATTTTTCTTCTGCTGTTTTTGATTCTGTTTTTGATTTTTCTATTTATTTTGTGACTCCACATGATCATGAACCTAATAAAACATGAAAGAACAATAAAATAAAAATAAAATTAGATAAATAAAAATTGGGTTGCCTCCCAACAAGCGCTTCTTTAATGTCAATAGCTTGACAGTGGGCTCTCATGGAGCCACACAGGTGATCAGATCAATTTTATAGACTCCCAACACCAAACTTAGAGTTTAGATATGGGAGTTCAACACCAAACTTAGAGTTTAGCTGAGGCCTCCCAACACCAAACTTAGAGTTTGATTGTGGGGGCTCTGTATGACTCTGTTTTGAGAGAAGCTTACTGTGCCTCTTTTCCATATTTACAGAAGGATGTCCTTGAGTTTTAAACACAAGGGAGTCCTCATTCAATTGAAGGACTAGTTCACCTCTGTCAACATCAATCACAGCTCTTGTTGTGGCTAGGAAGGGTCTTCCAAGGATGATGGATTCATCCTCATCCTTTCCAGTGTCTAGGATTATGAAATCAGCAGGGATGTAAAGGCCTTCAACCTTTACTAGCATGTCCTCTACTTGTCCATAAGCCTCTTTTCTTGAATTGTCTGCCATCTCTAATGAGATTCTAGCAGCTTGCACCTTAAAGATTCCAAGTTTCTCTATTACAGAGAGTGTCATGAGGTTTATTCTTGACCCAAGGTCACATAGAACCTTCTCAAAGGTCATGGTGCCTATGGTGCAAGGTATTAGGAACTTTCCAGGATCCTGTTTCTTCTGAGGCAATCTCAGTTGATCCAATGCATTTAGTTCATTAGTGAACAGGGGAGGTTCATCTCCCCAAGTCTCACTACCAAATAAATTGGCATTCAGCTTCATGTTGCACCAAAGAACTTGGCAACTTACTCTTCAGTAACATCCTCATTCTCTTTAGAAGAAGAATACTCATCAGAGCTCATGAAGGGCGTATGGAGGTTTAATGGAATCTCTATGGTCTCTAGATGAGCCTCAGAGTCCTTTGGTTCCTCAAAGGGAAACTCCTTGTTGATCACTGGACGTCCCAGGAGGTCTTTCTCCTTGGGATTCACGTCCTCCCCTTCCTTCTTGGATTCGGCCATGATGGTTATATTAATGGCCTTGCACTCTCCTTTTGGATTTTCTTCTGTATTGCTTGGGAGAGCATTAGGAGGGGTTTCAGTGATCTTCTTACTCAGCTGGCCTACTTGTGCCTCCAAATTTCTAATGGAGGACCTTGTTTCATTCATGAAGCTCAGAATGGCCTTAGATAGATCAGAGACTAAGTTTTCTAAATTAGAGGTATTTTGTTCAGAGTTCTCTGTCTGTTGCTGAGTGGATGATGGAAAAGGCTTGCTATTGCTAAACCCGTTTCTTCCACCATTATTAAAGCCTTGTTGAGGCTTTTGTTGATCCTTCCATGAGAGATTTGGGTGATTTCTCCATGAGGGATTATAGGTGTTTCCATAGGGTTTACCCATCTAATTCACCTCTGCAATTGTAGGATTCTCAGGATCATAAGCTTCTTCTTCAGAAGATGCCTCTTGAGTACTGTTGGATGCAGCTTGCATTCCATTCAGACTCTGAGAAATCATATTGACTTGCTGAGTCAACATTTTATTCTGAGCCAATATGGCATTCAGAGTATCAATTTCAAGAACTCCCTTCTTCTGAGGCGTCCCATTACTCACAGGATTCCTCTCAGAAGTGTACATGAACTGGTTGTTAGCAACCATGTCAATGAGTTCTTGAGCTTCTGCAGGCATTTTCTTTAGGTGAATGGATCCACCTGCAGAAGTATCCAATGACATCTTAGCTAATTCAGACAGACCATCATAGAATATATCCAGGATGGTCCATTCTAAAAGCATGTCAGAAGGACACTTTTTGGTCAGTTCCTTGTATCTCTCCCAAGCTTCATAGAGGGATTCACCTTCTTTCTGTCTGAAGGTTTGGACATCCACTCTAAGCTTACTAAGCTTTTGAGGAGGAAAGAACTTGGCTAAGAAAGCCTTGACCAGCTTATCCCAAGAGTGCAGGCTATCTTTAGGTTGAGAGTCCAACCATACTCTAGCTCTGTCTCTTACAGCAAATGGGAAAAGCATAAGCCTGTAGACTTCAGGATCTACTCCATTAGTCTTAACAGTGTCACATATCTGCAAGAATTCAGTTAAGAACTGAAAAGGATATTTAGATGGAAGTCCATGAAACTTGCAGTTCTGCTGCATCAGAGAAACTAATTTAGGTTTCAGCTCAAAATTGTTTGCTCCAATGGTAGGGATGGAGATGCTTCTTCCATGTAAATTGAAATTTGGTGCAGTAAAGTCACCGAGCATCCTCCTTGCATTATTATTATTTTCGGCTGCCATATCCTCTTCTTGTTCGAAAATTCCTGTAAGGTTATCTCTGGATTGTTGTATTTTAGCTTCTCTTAGTTTCCTTTTCAGAGTCCTTTCAGGTTCAGGATCTGCTTCAACAAGAATGTTCTTGTCCTTGCTCCTGTTCATATGACAAAGAAGGGAATAACAAAGAAAATATGGAATCCTCTATGTCACAGTATAGAGATTCCTTTGTATGAGTAGAAGAAGAAAAGAATGTAATGTAAAGAAAGAGAAGGGAGGTGAATCCAAACACAAGGGTGAGGGGAGCAGAGATATGAGATGAAGAGAAGTGTTAGTAAGTAATAAATAAATAGAAGGAGATGGGAGAGAGGGAATTTCGAAAAAATAAAAATAAAAATTTAAAGTTAAATTTCGAAAATAGTTTTTTTTTTTTTTGGAAAAAGGTTAGTAGTTTTCAAAAATTAGATAATAAATAAAGTTAGAATTAAAAATTGAAATAATTAATTAATTAAAAATAATTTTTGAAAAAGAGGGAGGCATTTTCGAAAATTAGAGAGGGATAGTTAGTTAGGTAGTTTTGAAAGAGATAAGAAACAAAGAAAAAGTTAATTAGTTAGTTGAAACAAATTTTGAAAATCAATTTTTAGAAGATAAGAAGATAAGAAGTTAGAAAAGATATTTGAAAAAAGATAAGATAAAAAGATATTTTTGAAAAGATATGATTGAAATTAGTTTTGAAAAAGATTTGATTTTTTAAATCACAATTAATGACTTGATTCACAAGAAATCACAAGATATGATTCTAGAACTTAAAGTTTGAATCTTTCTTAACAAGTAAGTAACAAACTTGAAATTTTTGAATCAAAACATTAATTGTTGATGATATTTTCGAAAATATGATATAAAATTAAGAAAAAGATTTTTGAAAAATATTTTTAAAATTTTCGAAAATAAAATAAAAAAATGAAAAAGATTTGATTTTTGAAAAAGATTTTGAAAAAGATAAGATTTTTAAATTGAAAATTTGATTTGACTCATAAAAATATCTAGATTTTAAAAATTTTTGAAAAAGTCAATCCAAATTTTCGAAATTTATGAGTGAAAAAGGGAAAGATATATATATATTTTTTTATTTTTGAATTTTTAATGATGAAAGAGAAAAATATGAAAATGATGCAATGCATGAAAATTTTGGATCTAAACACATGATGCATGCAAGAACAATATGAATGTCAAGATGAATACCAAGAATACTTTGAATGTCAAGATGAACATCAAGAACTTATTTTTTTGAAAAATTTTCAAGAAAAGAAAATATGCAAGACACCAAACTTAGAAATTTTTCATGTATAGACACTATGAATGCAAGAATGCATATGAAAAACAAGAAAAGACACAAAACAAGAAAATATGAAGATCAAACAAGAAGACTGGCCAAGAACAACTTGAAGATCATGAAGAACACTATGAATGCATGAATTTTCAAAAAATGCATAAATTTTTTTTAGAAAAAAAAATGCAATTGACACCAAACTTAAAAATTGACTCAAGACTCAAACAAGAAACACAAAATATTTTTGATTTTTATGATTTTATGATTTTTTTGTATTTTCTTTTAAATTTTTTTTCGAAAAACATATAGGAAAAAGAAAATAAGAAATTCAAAATTTTTAATAAGAATTCCAGGAATCTTTCAATGTTAGCCTAAAGCTCCAATCCAAGGGTTAGACATGGCTCACTAGCCAGCCAAGCTTTAGAAGATACAAATCAGGCATATAACAGCTGATACTCATCCAACTTCATATACATGCCTTTTATGTTGACAAGTGGAAGCCTCAATCCAAAAGAATTTGGATATGGCTTTACAGCCAGCCAGGCTTCAACATGTTACCATGAAACTCTAGAATTCATTCTTAAAAATTTTGAATAATTTTCGAAAACAAAAGGAAAAATTTTTTTTGAAAGTTTTTTGAAGAAATATTTTTGAAAATAAAACAAAAAGAAAATTACCTAATCTGAGCAACAAGATGGACCGTCAGTTGTCCAAACTCGAACAATCCCCGGCAACGGCGCCAAAAACTTGGTGCACGAAATTGTGATCCCTGGTAATGGCTCCAAAAACTTGGTGCACTAATCTTAATTCATAATTTGTCACAACTTCGATACAACTAACCAGCAAGTGCACTGGGTCGTCCAAGTAATAAAACCTTACGTGAGTAAGGGTCGATCCCACGGAGATTGTCGGCTTGAAGCAAGCTATGGTCACCTTGTAAATCTCAGTCAGGCGGATATCAAATGGTTATGGAGTTTTCGAATAATAATAATAAATAAATAGAAAATAAAGATAGAAATACTTATGTAATTCATTGGTGAGAATTTCAGATAAGTGTATAGAGATGCTTTCGTTCCTCTGAACCTCTGCTTTCCTGCTGTCTTCATCCAATCCTTCCTACTCATTTCCATGGCAAGCTTTATGTAAGGCATCACCGTTGTCAATGGCTACATCCCATCCTCTATGTGAAAAAGGTCCAAATGCTCTGTCACGGCACGGCTAATCATCTGGAGGTTCTCGATCATACTGGAATAGGTTTCACCCTCCTTTTGCGTTTGTCACTACGCCCAGCACTCGCGAGTTTGAAGTTCGTCACAGCCATCCCTTCCCAGATCCTACTCGGAATACCACAGACAAGGTTTAGACTTTCCGGATCTCAGGAATGGCCATCCATGGGTTCTAACTTATACCACGAAGATTCTAATATCTCAGACTCGGTCCTCTGTATTAGATATCTAAGAGATACTCATTCTAGCTTGTTTGCATGTAGAACAGAAGTGTTTGTCAGACACGCGTTCATAAGTGAGAATGATGATGAGCGTCACATAATCATCACATTCATCATGTTCTTGGGTGCGAATGGATATCTTAGAAGCGGAATAAGTTGAATTGAATATAAAACAGTAGTACTTTGCATTAAATCATGAGGAACAGCAGAGCTCCACACCTTAATCTATGGAGTGTAGAAACTCTACCGTTGAAAATACATAAGTGATGAAGGTATAGGCATGGCCGAATGGCCAGCCCCCAAACGTGATCAATAGATCAAAAGATGGTTCAAAAGATCATAAGATGTAAATACAATAGTAAAAAGTCCTATTTATACTAAACTAGTTACTAGGGTTTACAGAAGTAATTAATTGATGCATAAATCCACTTCCGGGGCCCACTTGGTGTGTGCTTGGGCTGAGCTTGAAGTTTACACGTGCAGAGGCTTCTTTTGGAGTTGAACGCCAAGTTGTAACGTGTTTTTGGCGTTCAACTCTGGTTTGTAACGTATTACTGGCGTTTAACTCCAGACTACAACATAGAACTGGCGTTCAACGCCCTTTTGCGTCATCTAAACTTGGGCAAAGTATGGACTATTATATATTGCTGGAAATCCCTGGATGTCTAATTTCCAACACCGTTGAGAGCGCGCCATTTGGAGTTCTATAGCTCCAGAAAATCCACTTTGAGTGCAGAGAGGTCAGAATCCAACAACATCAGCAGTCCTTCTTCAACCTTTGAATCTGATTTTTGCTCAAGTCCCTCAATTTCAGCCAGAAAATACCTGAAATCATAGAAAAATACACAAACTCATAGTAAAGTCTAGAAATGTAAATTTAACATAAAAACTAATAAAAACATCCCTAAAAGTAACTAGATCCTACTAAAAACATACTAAAAACAATGCCAAAAAGCGTATAAATTATCCGCTCATCACCTTGATATGTGTGTTAAGTGTTTTCAGAGATTACAGGGTAGGAATGGCTTAGAGGATGGAAAGGAAGCATGCAAAAGTGGAAGGAATACAAGAAACTGAAGGAACTGCTAATGCTGTCCAGCCTGACCTCCTGGTACTAAATTGACCATAACTTGAGCTACAGAGGTCCAAATGATGCGGTTCCAGTTGCGTTGGAAAGCTAACATCCGTGGTTTTGCAATAATATATAATTTGTCATAGGTGCCTCAAAGCCAGGCGACGCGTACGCGTAGATCATGCGGACGCGTGACCTGGCAAAAACGCAATCCACGCTAACGCGTGGACGACGCTTCCGCGTGGCTTTGCAGCGATCTGTACGTACCAAAAAATGTTGGGGGTGATTTCTGGGCTATTTTGACCCAATTTTCGGCCCAGAAAATACAGATTAGAGGCTATAAAGTGGGGGAATGCATCCATCCATTCATTCAATCATCAGACAACATATACAACATTCATAATTCATAATTTTAGGTTTTAGATGTAGTTTTAGAGAGAGGAAAGAGCCTTTCTCCTCTCTCTTAGGTTTTAGAATTAGGATTTCTCTTATTTTATGGTTATTTTCTTCATACCAGGTTCAATGTTCTTTTACTTTTTATGTCCTCTTCTACTTTTATTTACTCTAATGCTTTTACTTGTATTTGACTTATGTTGCCCAATTGGCTTATGAACTCTTCATGTTAAGGTTTGAATATTCTATTTAATACAATTGAGGTATTTTAGATTAATGATTGTTTTACTCTATTTATGATGCTTTCAATTTAATTTAGATTTATTTTCTCCTTTTGGCTTTGGTTAAGTAATTGGTAACACTTGAGTTGTCAAACTCAGCAGTTGATTGAGATTTGAGAATTGCTGACTGATTTGGATTGCTCTAAAGCTAGTCTTTTCACAGGAGTTGACTAGGACTTGAGGATCAGATTGATTGGTCCACTTGACTTTTCTTTATTTAGTAAGGGTTAACTAAGTGGGAGCAATAACAATTCTCATCACACCCGATAAGGATAACTAGGATGGGATTTCCAGTTCTTATACCTTGCAAGAGATTTTTATAATTATTAATTTATTTTTCTTGTCATTTAATTTACTTGTTCCTTATTTTAAAAACCCAAAAATACATCTTTTTCCATAACCAATAATAAATCATACTTCCCTGCAATTCCTTAAGAAGACGACCCGAGGTTTAAAGACTTCGGTTACAAATTTTATTGGGTTTTGTTACTTGTGACAACCAAATTTTTGTACGAAAGAATTCTTTGCTGGTTTAGAAACTATACTTACAACGCGATTACTTTCATAAAATTCTTTACTAGCAAGAGACCGATCGTCAAAAATGGCGCCCGATCGTCATTGCTACCTAATTGCTGTCAGAAGTCAAGTCCACGATCTCTATATCCATCTCGGGATCCTCATCTTTCTCAGAAGTTAGATCTATAATCTCTATCTCCTTATCAGGGTCATCCTCCTCCTCAATGTCTTCATCATCTCTGGTGTACTCTGGGACTGGCATCACTACTGTCTCCTGCGAAAGTTGTACCACTAGGAGGAATCTGCTCAACTACTGAGGGCTGACTAGACACCACGGCAGAAGTCCTGATAGGCTCTATCATGAAAGGATCAGAAGAGTGGGTAGAAGGTGACTTTATCAACATATCCGAACCTACTAAAGAAAACTCAGGGATGTAGTAATCGATGACAGGGCCAAGTTCAAACACCGCCTGACCATCCTGCTGTGCTGGAACAGGACCTCCATGCATGTGATCAAAAGATGATGAACAGAATCAGGATGTAACCACGACAGCGAAAAAGCATACGGTGCATCAACATCAAAGAGAGGTAAAGGTAGCGAGTGCTGAAAGGGATGATATCTAACTACGTACTTACGGATTCGAGACTCCGTGGCCACCACATAGAAGCTGTGAAGGACAGGATCCTTGTACACATAAGGCTTCTTGAGCTTATAGAGAATGACACCCGTCTCCATCTGAAGGGGGGGTAGGAAGATAGGGGGTAAACAACAATATAACATACAACCACAAGAACAAATTTAAAACACACAAGAGATATGCAGAAACAAGTATGATGCATGTCTAACTCTAGTGCAGGTAATGAGCTCATCTGTCGGTTTTTGACCCGCGCTTGACATTACATCCTTACAAACGTTGTCTCTCGTTTCCATCGTTTCGGGGTATAATGCCTGGTACAGTCTTGGGTTATAGCGCTCACACACTCTTGGGTTATAGCGCCCGTACCACTCCCACGATTTAAGTGATGGGTCACACTCTTGTTTACTTCTTAATATCCAAATTCTCCTACCTTTCTTCACCATGAACCCAAATGGGAATAAACAGTTCAGAAGAACTTTGGGGTCCTATACGGCCTCCACCCCTGACTTCTATGGAAGAAGTATCAGTATACCCCCCATTAGAGCAAGTAATTTTGAGCTAAATTCTCAGCTCATTACTCTAGTGCAGCAAAACTGTTAGTTTTCTGGACTTCCACAGGAAGAGCCTACTGAATTTTTGGTAGATTTTTTACAAATTGCTGACATAGTACACACTGAGGGGGTAGATCAGGATGTCTACAGACTGTTGCTCTTTCCTTTTACTGTAAGAAACCATGCGAATAGGTGGTTAGATAACCAACATAAATCTAGCTTGAAAACATGGAAGTAGCTAGTAGACAAATTTCTGAATCAATACTTTCCCCTAAGGAAGTTAACCCAGCTAAGACTAGACATCCAAGGCTTCAAACAAGAGAATAATGAAACTCTTCATGATGCCTGGGGGAGGTACAGAAGAATGCTATGGAAATGTCCCACTGAAATATTTTCAGAATGGGTGCAATTAGACATCTTCTATTACGGCCTAATTGACATGGCTAGGATATCTCTAGACCACTCTGCTGGTGGTTCTATACATATGAGGAAAACAATTGAAGAGCCTCACAAACTTATTAAGACAGTTGCTATAAACCAGCATCTGTACGCAGTTGATGAGACCTCCATGAAAAGAGAGGTTAAAGTAGTATCCACTGAATCTAACTCTCTAGAACAAAATGGCCCATTGACTCAGCAGCTACACGCCCTTGCACAGCAGTTGCTGGAATTGTAAGAGGCTTTGCGAGAAACTTAGACTTCTAATAGGAATATGGAAGCACAGCTGAGTCAAACTAGGCAGCAATTATCTAAGCAGATAAAAGAAGAATGTCAAGCTATTCAACTGAGGAGTGGGAAGACTTTGAACAGCCAACCTCAGTATAACAGGAAACCAGAGAAGGAAAAACTGGCAGAAGATAACTAGACTGCAGCCCAAGACACCTCTGAGGGCGTTGAACACCCAGAGAGGAATGCCATTGGCGTTCAATGCCAAGAAGGGGACAATACCCCTGTCGTTGAACGCCCAAGAGGGGGTAGCACTCCTGGCGTTGAACACCCAAAAAGGGACAGCATTCCTGGTGTTGAACGCCAGGAAGGGAGTGCCAAGGGCGTTGAATGCCCAAACAGGGAGGATCAGACACATTCTAGTGTTGATAGGACCCCTCCTAAGCAAGCTAATAAACCCTCTTCTAATTTTGTAGGCATTCAACCTACATCAACTAAGGTTGATGAGTACAGGGCCAAGATGCTTTTTTCTCAGAAACTCCGTCAAGCGGAAAAAGATAAACAGTTTGCCCACTTTGTGGATTATCTCAAGACACTTGAGATCAAGATCCCTTTTGCAGAGGCTCTTGAGAAAATACCTTCTTATGCTAAGTTCATGAAAGACATCTTGAGCCATAAGAAGGATTGGAGGGAGGCAAAAACAGTCTTCCTCACTGAAGAATGTAGTGTAGTAATCCAAAAGAGCTTACTAGAGAAACTCAAGGACCCTAGGATCTTTATGATGCCATGCACCTTAGGGGATGCCTGCACAAAGACAGCCCTATGTGATCTTGGAGCAAGTATTAACCTAATACCTGCATCACTAATAAAGAAGTTTTGTTTAACTCACGAAGTTAAACCGACCCGCATATGTCTTCAACTTGCTGATGGCTCTGTTAAGCTCCTATCAGGCGTGATTGAAGACATGATTGTTAGGGTTGGACCCTTTGCTTTCTCCACTGATTTTGTGGTGCTCCAAATGGATGAGCACAAGAGTGCAACCCTTGTTATAGGAAGACCCTTGATGCCAGGGCATCTTGGCTAGTTTTACTAGCCATTTTTTGTATGTTTTAGGCTGGTTTCATGCATTTTCTTAGGAAATAAGCAAGTATTTGGTTGAATATGCATCCATACCTTGATTCAAGCAAACTGTGCGAATTTTTGAACATTTTTCATGAGAATAATGCTAGAATTGAATCATAGAATGAATGATGCATCATCTCATGACTAAGAGTAAGACTTCGATGCACTTTGTTTGATTGATTTCAGGTAACAAGAAGCAGAGGAGACCAACGTTAGTGGTCACGTTAGTGCCACTAATGTGGGCACTAACGTAGAAGGAAGGAAAGCTTGGAAAGTTAGTGGCAACGTTAACACCACTAACTTCAGCAAAAGGCAAGGAGACCCACGTTAGTGGCCACGTTAGTGCCAGTAACGTGGGCACTAACGTAGAAGAAGGGGGCATCTTAAAAAGTTAGTGGCAACGTTAACGCCACTAACTTTAGTAAAGGAAGGGAAGACCCACGTTAGTGCCACTAACGTGGGCATTAACGCGGAAAAAATGGAGCAGCATGGAAAGTTAGTAGTGCACCACTAACTTTGGCAAAGCAAAGAAGGATCACATTAGTGGCCACGTTAGTGCCACTAATGTGGGCACTAACGTGGGCAACATCTCACCTGGCAGCCTGACCATGCCTTTTTCAAACAAGAATAACTTGAGCCACAAAGCTCTAAATGAAGTGATTCTAGTGGCATTAGAAAGTAGGAATCCAGAGCTTTCGAAGCATATATGGCACTACATGGTGGACACTAAATTTGAGGGAGAAAATCTACCCCGAAAGTACAAAGATGAACATGATATCAACCTGTAGTAAGGCCAGCTGACCTTTTCACCTTCCAAAAAGTGTAACTCGAGATATACAGCTCCAAATGATGTGCTTTTAAAGTCATTGAAAAGTAGACATTCAGGGATTTCTAACAATATATAATAGTATGGGGTGGACATTAAGGTTGAGCTTCAGAACCTGGCATTATTAACACCATTAACGTTGACGTTAGTGGCAGCGTTAAGCACACTAATGCCAGCGACAACACCAGCGACCTTGTCCTCTTCGAAGAAGCATAAATTGAGTTACAAAGGTCCAATTGAGGTGATCTTAGTTGCGTTAGAAAGATGATATTCAGAGCTTTCCAACGATATATAATAGTTTATAGTGGGCATGAAATTAGAGCATAAACAATAGGCATCTTCAAGCCCCAAAAACACCAACTGGGTAGCAAGTGTGACGTTAGTGCCACTAACTTTAGCACTAACGCCACACTTGCGTTAGTATGGTTAACGCCAGCACTAACGATGGCACCCATGGACCTCAACTTGATTCACTTCTCTTTCAAGGACCACCCAACCTCAAGCAAGCAAGCCCACAATTGTCAACCAATCAAGGCTATAAGAAGCATCTAGAATAGGAATTTTCATTTAATTGTAATTTGCTTTTAATTTCATTTCATTTTGTAATTTAGGAGAGCCTATATAAAGGCCTTAGTTTCTACATTGAATTTATTCTGGATTGGAGGGGAAGTCCAAAATCACACACACACATTCCCTGGCACACACCACTGGGAGTGGGTCTTCGGACCCCTCCCCCTACACTCTCCTTCCTTTTCTTTTCTTAGTAGTAGTAGTAGTTTAGTTTCAGTTTGTAATTTTCATTTATGAACTATGAAGTTTCAATTTTAGTTTTTGAATTCTTAATCTTTATATTTATTTTTCTGCACTTTCTTTCTTTTCTGTTTGAATAGAGCAATGAACAACTAACTCTTTTCATTGGGTTAGGGAGCTCTGTTGTGATTCAATGGATCGATAATAGTTTTCATTCTTCTTCCTCTTTCTTTTCTCTTGATTTGCTAGAAAGTTTTTGATCTTCATCCAATTGAACCATTGTCTCGGAAGAGAAATTGCTCATACTTGGATTTCCTCGGAGCCTTGAAAGAGGAATGAGGAAATCATGCTAGAAATGCTTTTTCATGTTGGATTAGGTTGGGGGTTGGATGGATATAATGACATGTAATCCTACCAATACTTTGATCTATGAAGGTGTGTGGTATAATGATGAGTCCATATTTGATGATATATTTTGACTCAATTTGGATGGATTCTAGTACATGAACTCACACTTAAGCACCAAAATAGCATACTTTTGTGTTTTGTACCCAATTTGATCCTAAATGTGAAAGCATGCAATTTTGTGCTTGAAATGAGCAATTTAATTCTACTTTTATTCCATTTGTTGCCATGACATGTTCGTTGAGTGATCTCAGGCCTTGAAGGCAAGAATGGATAGCCAAAAGTGGAAGAAAGCATGTACAAGGGAGAAAACATGAAGAAAACAAGGAAAAGCACACACAGACAAGTGTGCATGCGCACAAGAAGAAATTTGCATGTGTGCATGCGCAAAAGTACCTGTGCGTACGTACAGGAGGAAATTCAGCCAAGTGTGCGTACGCACAAATCTGTGCATACGCACAGGACCCTGCACGTGATTTCGTTAATGAAACATGTGATGCGCAAATTTTGGAGGCTTTTGGCCCATTTTGGAAGGCTTGAAGGCTGAATTTGGATGCTATATGAAGGGGAATTCAACACATTGAAGGGAGCTCACTTAGATAGTTGAATTTCATAGTATTAGGATTAGGAGTAGTGTAGATAGTAGAATTCTCTCCTAGGATTTTATTTCCATTTCCATTGTAGCATTTTATAGCAAGCTTTGATTTTGGATTTTACTTCTTTAATTGTAAGTACTCTCAATTTCTTATTTAATTACATTGTCTTTACTTTTATTTTCCTATGGTTCAAGTTACCTTGTTCATATTTGCAATTTTGAGTTTCTTGAAGTTTTGATTAATGAATTTCATATCTTATGCTTTATTTATGCTTGATTGCTTGTCTCTTGTTGAATTTGTTGATAGTTGGTTATAGTTTTCTATTTTTCCTTGCAATTTTCCATGTTTTACTTTTATGCACACAAGGTGTTTGTGAAAATGCCAATTATGAGTTTTGAGTAGATTTTCACACCTTGGCTTGGGATTTGAGTTCCTAGGATACTAGAGTCATAATGTCCGACATTTAGTGGTAATTCTTGGGTAGTTAGTTGACTCTTGTTTCCATTGACGCTAGCTTTTTATCAACTAGTTTGGTAAGTTAGCTAGGACTTATGGATTAAGGCCAATTATGCTTGCTTGACTTACTCCTCGATATTAGGGGTTAACTAGGCGAGATTGACTCATCATAATTATCATAGTTGTGGTTATGGCGATGATAGGATTTCTTGGATCCTCATTCTCAAGTCAAGGCTCTTTTCATGTACTTATCGCATTTTCACTAGTTTTGATCCTATTTACCTTTGCTTGCATTGATTCCCAATTTTGATCATTGCTTAGTTCTTTTATCGCTTAGTTCCTTTAATCTTTAGTTCTTTGATTTGAGAAACCCCTTTTCCTCACAACCAAAAGCGTAGCATTTCCAATTACATTCCAAGGGAGAATGACCCGAGGTTGAAAAACTCTCGGTTAATTGAATTTGAATTTGACATTTGATTAAGAGAATTTATTGTTGGTTTGGACTATGCTACTAACGAATTGATTCTTGATTCCAGACCACACAAGAAATTTCTCTTTGTCAAATTTGGTGCCGTTGCCGGGGAATGCAAACGGTGTTATATCTTTTGGTTGTTGTGAATATGTTAATAGTATAAATAGTACTTTTTGGTTGTTTGATTGCTTTTGTTAGTAAGTTTTTGTTTATATTTTCTTTATGATTTTTTCACACCATTACCACAATGAACCCCACTGGAACCCAAACACTTACCTTTCTAGTCGCCAATTATATATACCATCACCTCACTATATACAAAGCCATGACCATTACCCTCATGAGTTTGATTGTCAATCTTTATCACCTCAATATTCATCTTTACATATGGATCAAGCCACACAAGAAATACTTTTCATGCTCATTCAAGAACAACAAGAGTTCCGGAAGAAGCAAGAGCAAGTCATGTCTACAGTAGCGGAAACTCTTGACCGGTTAGCTTCATTGCGTTCATGCCATGACCAAGAATTTCTAGTGGATGAATGTGTAAAACTAAGTGAAAAGTGTGGAGTGAGCGAAGGATTGCAAAATCAAGTGAAAGATATCAAGTCACAACACGAAGCACACGAGGAAACAAATGAAGAATTGTGGGAAAGTGATCAAGAGGATTCCATCGTTCAACATTTTTTGTCCAACTTGGTCAACCCTGCCAATGACCTTCATGAGCCTCCCTTATTGGATTTGGAAGGATATGTTGATGTGGACTTCACACAACCTCCAATTTTTGACTTGAGTGATGATGAGGAAGGTTTAGAGGAGGTTGAGGAAGATTCTATTCACCAAGAAGTAAAGATAGTTATGCAAGAACGAAGTGAGCGGGTGAAGACTTCTCCAACAAGATTTCTAGGCCCGCATCAATATGCCGTCTTGGAGACGGATTGTCAACTTCAAACCTTTCTTGGAGTAGTGGATGGTGAAGAGAAAAATGTTATTTGGAAAGGAAATAGAAAGTTCATCAAGGAAGCCAAATCAACATTTGGAGCTCAATTTTGGTGCGAGAATAACTTTAGTGGATTCTGGGGAGTGCACAAGCATGTCAATGGTCATAGAGGAACTCAAGTATGGGATCCGGGTATTAATTTCAAGAATAAACACTTATGGATCCTAGTTGCTAGCTTGAAGTCTCTTAGGAGTTTGATACAATTCATTTGGGACCTCGGAGGTCAAATCAAGAGCAAACTTGGTTGGAGATTCAAGGAGGAGTGGAAACATAAGCTGCCCTAACAAGGATCTCCTCACCAAGTCCAACTTAAGGACTTTAAACCAAAGTGCTAGGTAGGAGACACCCCACCATAGAATACCCTGCTAACTTTCTCTCTTTTAGCTTTTGTTTCATGAATAAATTGGTTATTTTGCTTGGTTGGTTAGCTTTATTTTGAAGTTTGTTGGGTAATTTTTGTGGAGTAATGTGTTCTTGGGGGTTTTATGATGTTTTGGGACTTGAAAACCTATTTTGGCCATCAAGTTTGATGCCTTAGAGGCAAAATTTCTGTTGCAGGAACAGAGTTCTGTGCGTACGTACAGCCTTGTGCGCGCACACAGTTCCCCTATTTTCCCGTCCCTGTGCGACCGCACAGCAATGTGCGCACGCACACCCCTAAACATTCCCTCTGTTCACAGCACGCGCACGGCTTGTGCGTGTGTATACATCTATTCTTTCCCCCTGTGTGTCTGCATACCTTGCGTGCGTATGCAAACTTCAACCTGATCACCTCAAAAAAAAAAAAAAAAAGGAGAGAACGCAACCCCTTCTTTCCTTTTGTGCGCTCGCACAAGCCCTGTGCGTTCGCACAGGCTGCGATACCTCTTCTGTCTGCTGTGCCTGCATGCCTCTGTGCGCGCGCATACCCTTCCTTCTTCTGTGTGTGCGTCCACACACGACCTTGTGCGTCCGCACAGGGCACTTTTCGAACGTTAATTTGAAAAGAGAGAGAGTCGCACTTCAGTTTCCTCCAAACACCACCACACCCCTCAACCTACATCACCACCTGTCATCACCGCCGGCGATCGCACCACCATCACCGCCCCCTATTTCCTTCCATTCTCTCTCCTCCTTCTCCCCTTTCCTTCTCCTACATTTTCCCATTTCTCCCCTGTCCCTGCGCTACTTTCTATCTGCCACAGTAAGCCCTAGTCGTGTCCTTCTAGCGCCGGCGAGACACTAGCAGCGGCGGACCTCTGTGCCGCTGCAATCCTCCTTCTCCATCCGTTTCTCTTTCTCTTTCCTTCTACATTACAGGTTCCATTTCCTTCTCTGTAACCTGCATTTCTACTGCTTCTGTTCCCTTTACTTTCTTTCACTACTTTTAATTTCTGTTTTAGTAATTAGTAGGCTGTAGGTTAGATGACTTCTGTTTTTTGGATTGAATGCTGATGCTGGTTGATTATTTTTTATTTTTCTGGGCTGGATAACTGCTACATTGAACTGAGAATGATGCTTTTCATTTCTGCACATAACTCGCCTAATAAAATGCCGTAATGGAAATTTTTATTCAATTTATATGTCTGATCAGCATAGACCTTGGATTTTGCTTTCATTTGGCATTTTATTTTCCACTCGTGCAATTTCTTTAATTTTGGATGCTGCTTGAGCTTAAATTTGTTTATGCACTCTGTATTATTTATGCTTGAACATCAACCTGAACTTGAAATTCGCAACTGTGATTACTCTGGTTGATGTTAACTTTTACTGTGCATACCATACTTTAGTTAACAATTTGTTGGTTATGCATTTCGGTGCTAACTTTGCTTAAAATACTAAACTGAAATGACTTTACAGCTGTGACCCTCTTGTTTGGTTCATTAAAAATGCATAACCTGATTTCATGTAGTGAGTTGATGCTGTTGCCTATTCATGAAGTTTCTGAACATAGATAATCGTATGCATAGCCACTTGTTTTTCTCCAAGTTTTTGAGCAATTCGAATTGAACTCTTTCAACTAATTGCTTTCTGAACAAGGGCTGCATGTGTTTGATTGTCTTCCACTTTTCAACATGAATAAGCAAGCTTCTAATTGTCAAATTGGTTATTCTCTTGGTGCTGAATTTTGATTGAATCTTATACTTTGAATACACTAAGACAATAACCAAGTTTGAATCAATTCACTTGCATTGCACACCTAAGTCATATATATGCTTTAATTGTTGTTCATTCTCTTTTATGTTACTTAGGTCGCTTGATTTTAGAAAAATACACTTCTTTTTGAGCAATTGACTGTTTTATACATGTTTTCCCTTAATTGAGTGTTGTTTACCTTATTGGCTCTTATTTGAATTGTTTGATTGTTTCCTTCTTTTTTTCTGTGGTTCTTATCTGTTTCTACTGAGTTGTACTCTGTTTTTATCTTTTTCAGGATGGCTCGCAAAGAGAAGGAGAAAGTCAATCCTTTGGCTCGTCCTCCTCCTGTGCCTCCGAGTACCCAACCGGACACATTCATTAATGTTGAAGCCCAAGAACAATACAAAAAACTGGAAAAGCGAGCCTTTCACTACGAGAGAAAGCTGAACTTGTCGAAGAAATATGCGGATCAAATTCTTAATAGATTAAACTTTTACCATTGGAAATTCGTAGAATTTGATCCGGTGGAAGTTAATGAACACCAGGTCAAAGAATTCTACGAAAATCTCCTAACGAGGGATGCCCCAACTATTTTTCTGAGGGGTGTCACACTAGATACGTCTGATCATGCTTTAGAGGCCCTTCTGTAGATCCCGTATATTCCTCCGGCTCGGGATGCTTACACTCAGATAGTGAAGGACGTGACATTGGGCAAGCTGTCATTGGACGTGATCCTGAAGAAGATTGGCATGCCTGAGGCCAGATGAGAGTACAGCCGAAGGGACAATGCGGTCCCGTTGAGCATCGCGTGCACCAATTTGACTCCTGAGGTGAGGATCTGGCAACAAATCATTGTCGACTATATCCTGCCAAGCATACATGTCACGCACATTAGGGTCCGTGTGGCAGTGTTACTTTGGGCTATTCTGGAGGGGAAGAGGATCTTTGTTCTTCCCCTTATCACAGACTCGATGTGGAAGGTAACTCATCAGCAAAAGTACAACATTCCCTTCCCGTCGATGATCACCAGATTAGCTACCTTGTCTGGGGTTGAGAGACGTCTGACAGACCGGACATCTGTCTTCATTAGTAAACAGCTGTTCCTGCCATACGGCGACTATGAGGGACCACCACAAAAGAAGAGGAAGACCACTGAGCCACCATCATCAGCAGTAGAGCCCTCAACACCTCCTGCACCCCCTGTGCCTACACCCCAACCTCAGACACCCTATGAGCAGGGTCGGGAGATCTTTGAGATACTCCACCGTTTCGAGCACCGCAACGCTCGCCGCTTCTAGTAGATTGTGGCGAAGTTTGAGGGTCGAGACCCTGGGCCACCTCCTCTGGATACGACAGAGCATGAGCCTGAGACCGAGGAGCCAGTACCGGAGGAGCCAGCAGCTAAAGCTGGCCAGCCATTTGAACCCCATGAGCAGAGACCGACGGAGTCCACGACTGAGAAGGCAGTAGTTCAGAGAGTTGAGATGCCAGCAACTGGAGCCGAGCAGATAGTATAGATGGCAGCAGAGCCAATTGACCAGGCAATTGAGGAGCTTGCAACTGAGGCCACCTCAGAGACATCTCGAGCCATCATCGTGTATCACCGTCATCACCACTCACCACCATCTGACGGCGAAGCTTCTCATGGTTGATCATTCTGGTTGATTCTTTTGAGCACGGAAGACTGTGCATGATTTAAGTGTGGGGGAGGATCTACGATTTTTGGGTGTAAATATTCTCTCCTAAACACTTTTCATTTAGTTTATTTTCAGTTTTTATTACGCTTTTTGTGGATATTTATGATATTTTGTCTTATGCACTACAATTTAGTACCCTAGTTTGTATATATATATATATTAGTTTGCTTCTAGCTATCCTTAATATTGCATTTTAATTTTGGTATATATATATTTCATATGTAGTATAGATTTTGGTTGTGAATGGATGGTGTGAATAGCATATGCTTGGTTCATGTTGATCCTAATTGTTCATGTTAATTTTTGCTTGTTGAAAATTAGAAAAAGAACTAGAAAATTTTGAAAATTTGCATCCATCACAACATACATACATATAGGACATAATTTTGGTGAAAAACAACAAAAGAATTTTCAAGAATTTTGTTTCAAGGGCATTCTATTGAATTGATCGGAAAATTGTTTTCAAACTTGCTTGAATGATTTTTATGGAACATAGAAGAGGAAAGAATAAATACCTTGTGAGTTTTGAGCTATATTGAGTGGTTACATATTTTAACCACTAATTTTGTTCATTGTGTGTTATATCTTTTCTATGATTGTAATCTTGGTTTTGCTTGATTCTTTATTTCCAATGATTGATGTCTTGAATTGCATTGAGCATGATTGAGGCCATCTTTGATAAAAGCTCACTTTACCCATATGGCCTACCTTTTGCATCTACCATTTTTAACCCCCTTTGAGCTCTATTTGCCCCATTATTCTTGACATTAGCACATTACAACCTTAAGCGGAAAACCATGACTTTACCTTGGATTGTATCCTTGATTAGCTTAGGTTGAGGAGTGTGTTTCATCTAAGTGTGGGGGAATTTTGGGAAACATTGGTGGTGAATGAAAATGTTGTTTTGGGGTATTTTATTGAAAATTTTGGAAAATTGGTGCATTCATGTATGAGCTATTGAACCATATGCATTTATTTTTACTTTAAAAAAAAATTCATAAAAAGGGGACAAAAGTTACCCCAAAGAAAAAGAAATGAATAAGGAATGCATATGCGATGTAAACGAAAGAGCATACATGAATGTGTATAAAAAGTGAGAATAGGAATGTTAGGTTGCATATTCTTGTCATTGGATTGATATAGGTTGAGATGGATACTTAAACTAATCAAGGATTCAATTTAGTCCACTTAACCATATCTGCCCCACCTTGACCCTAACCCCGTTACAACCTTCTAAAGACCTCATGATACTTGCATTCATGCATAAATTACTTATCGATTGTTAGATGAAAAGCAATTCCTTGAAAGCATGATTAGGAAGAGATTTGAGTGATTAAACCCTTAGACACCGAGTGATTAGAGTGTATACACACCTAGTAAGGGTTCAATAACTCAATTCTATGTTTTCATATCTCTTATCATGTATTCTTGCAAGTTGCTTCATTTTGATGAGTTGAATCAATTCTTTAGATTTTTGCTTGCATTGGATTATTTCCTTGCTTAGCCCTGTTTGTCTATACTTGCTTGGGAATTTGATTGTTTGTTTTCACCAATTTAATAGATACTATAGATAGATATATAGGTATGGATAGTATATACATACTTGCATGCATATAGGTAGTTACATTTAATAAGTTGATTACCCCTTTTTGATCATTCTCCTTGTTGGTTTAGCATGAGGACATGCTACTGTTTAAGTGTGGGAGAATTAATGACTCAATTTGGATGGATTCTAGTACATGAACTCACACTTAAGCACCAAAATAGCATACTTTTGTGTTTTGTCCCCAATTTGATCCTAAATGTGAAAACATGCAATTTTGGACTTGAAATGAGCAATTTAATTCCATTTTTATTCCATTTGATGCCATGACATGTTCATTGAGTGATCTCAGGCCTTGAAGGCAAGAATGGATAGCCAAAAGTGGAAGAAAACATGTACAAGGGAGAAAACATGAAGAAAACAAAGAAAATCACACACAGACAATTGTGCCTGCGTACAAGCTTGCGTGCGTGCGCACAAGAAGAAATTGACTCATCATAATTATCATAGTTGTGGTTATGGTGATGATAGGATTCCTTGGATCCTCATTCTCAAGTCAAGGCTCTTTTCATGCACTTATCGCATTTTCACTAGTTTTGATCCTATTTACCTTTGCTTGCATTAATTCCCAATTTTGATCATTGCTTAGTTCTTTTATCGCTTAGTTCTTTTAATCTTTAGTTCTTTGATTTGAGAAACCCCTTTTCCTCATAACCAAAAGCGTAGCATTTCCAATTGCATTCCAAGGGAGAACGACCTGAGGTTGAAAAACTCTCGGTTAATTGAATTTGAATTTGACATTTGATTAAGAGAATTCATTGTTGGTTTGGACTATGCTATTAACGAATTGATTCTTGATTCCAAACCATACAACAAATTTTTCTTTGTCATATAATCAGTGACCAAGCTTCATCTCTTTCCATGAGCAATTAGATCAAGGAATTGGGCAATTGTTCAAGCTTAGAGAGATTGGATTGCCAAGAAATTGGGATCCAATCACCTAAGATTGCCAAGTAGATCAATGAATGCATTGATTAAGGAAGAGATGAGAATGAACTTGATCCGGAAGATTGCAATATCTCTTGATCCCAATGCCTTTCTTTTTCCTTTTTAGTTCTAACTATTTACTTTTCTATTGTGAGTTTTTACTTGACGACAATTCGGTATACTTGCCGAGAAAAATTTGTTGAGAGATAAGTTTTTGTGCATCAAGTTTATGGTGCCGTTGCCTGGAATTAATTGTGATTAACAAACTATCGGTTGATTGATTTACTAGATTAGACACTTTTCTTTTGTCTTTGATTTCTTTTGTTTCTTTATTTTCTTTTTCAAACTAACTGTTTGTGATATTACATCACTGAGAATTTTCTCAATTGTGACAAAGAAAATTTCAATCTCTTTTTTCTTGGCGATTGTTGTTTGAGACAGAGCATTTACAAGAAAGAATGGAGTATCCATCATATTTTGGTCAATCAAATTTCATGGGAAACTTTCCACCACCACAGAATGATTCACGTTATTATACTCATGGTGGATGGGAGTATCAAGAACATGAAATGAGGTGCTTCCCAGAACCACAAAATGGTCCATGTTTTGATGAAATTGATCACTACTCAAGTTATGGCTGGGAAGATCAAAATCAAAGAGATTTCACTGATTCACACCCCATTTATCAAGAGCCGTCATCCCTTAAGTATTCAACCTCACCTCCTAGCTTTCCACATCAAAATCCTTCACCACTTGGATATGCCTCAACACAAAATTCCTTCCCATATCCATACAATTCATCTCACCACTCACAAGATTCATTGCACTACACACAAAATTCTTTTCATAGTCCCAAAACCCATATCATTACCCACAAAGCTCATACCACTCCCAGAACATACAAACACAAAACAGCCACTCTCAACCTCCAAATTCCAACCCAGCTGCACACCCTTCCCTCGAGGATAAGCTATCAAGGATAGAGAACTGAAGAACTGAAGATTGATGGTTTAGAATTTATAATAAACTCTCGTTGTAAGTATAGTTACTAAACCAAGCAATCAACCTTTCTTACAAAAGTTTTGGTTGTCACAAGTAACAAACCCCTTAAAATTGATAACCGAGTATTTAAACCTCGGGTCGTCTTCTCAAGGAATTGCAGGGAGGTGTTCTTATTATTGGTTATGAAAAAGTGTGTTTTGGGGTTTTGGATTAAGGTAAAAAGTTAGTTGAATGACAAGTAAAATAAAATAATAATAATTATAAAATAAACTCTTGGCAAAGTACGAAAATTCGGAAATCCTATCCTAGTTATCCTTATCAATTGTGATGAGAATTGGATTTTTCTCCCACTTTTTTAACCTCTAACTATGAAGGTAAGTTAAGTGGATGAATTAATTCTAAATTCCTCAGGTCCTAGTCTTTCCTTGGGAAAAGGCTAGAGTTAGTGAAACTCGAATTAATTCTTGAAGAATTCCAATTTTTAGTCAACACCTCGAGTCTGATAACTCAAGAGTCTCCAATTATTTAACCAAAGCCAAAAAGGAAAATATCTAAATTAAATTAAAAACATTTATAAATGAAGCAAAGCAAAATTAAATCTGAAAATACCTCGAATTGCATTAATAATAGAAGATCAATCTAAACATAAAGAGTTCATAAATTAAATTGAGAAAAGAAATAAAAAGAACATTGAACCTGGGATTGAGAGTCACTCCTAAAACTAAGAGAAATCCTAAATCCTAATCCTAAGAGAGAGGAGAGAACCTCTCTCTCTAAAAACTACATCTAAAACTAAAATTGTGAATATGAAGGTCTTTTTTTTATGAATGGATGCATTCCCTCTACTTTATAGCCTCTAATCTGTGTTTTCTGGGCCGAGAACTGGGTCAGAAACAGCCCAGAATTCGCTGGAGAAGATTTCAAACACGCTGATTTCTGTCACTGCGACGCGACCGCGTGAAGCACTCGGTCGCGTCGCCTAGCGTCAGGGAAACTATATCATATTATATATTAAATCGAAGTCCCGGACGTTAGCTTTCCAACGCAACTAGAACCGCGTCGTTTGGACATCTGTAGCTAAAGTTATAGCTGTTTGAGTGCGAAGAGGTCAGGCTGGACAGCTTAGCAATTTCTCCAACTTCTTGTATTCCTTCCACTTTTGCATGCTTCCTTTCCATCCTCTGAGCCATTCCTGCCCTGTGATCTCTGAAATCACTTAACACACATATCAAGGCATCTAATGGTAATAAGAGAGGATTAATATTAGCAAATATAAGGCCAAAGAAGCATGTTTTCAATCATAGCGTGGGGACTAACGTGGGCAACATCTCACCTGGCAGCCGGACCATGCCTTCTTCAAACAAGAATAACTTGAGCCACAAAGCTCCAAATGAAATGATTTCAGTGGCATTGGAAAGTAGGAATCCAGAGATTTCCAAGAATATATAGCACTACATGGTGGACACTAAATTTGAGGGAGAAAACTTGCCCCAAAAGTACAAAGATGAACATGATATCAACCTGTAGTAAGGCCAGCTGACCTCTTCACCTTCCAAGAAATGTAACTCGAGCTATAGAGCTCCAAATGATAAGCTTTTAAAGACATTGAAAAGTAGACATTTAGGACTTTCCAATAATATACAATAGTATGGGGTGAACATTAAGTTTGAGCTTCAGAACCTGGCATTATTAACACCATTAACGCTGACGTTAGTGGCAGCGTTAAGCACACTAACGCCAGCGACAACACCAGCGACCTTGTCCTCTTCGAAGGAGCATAACTTGAGTTATAGAGATCCAATTGAGATGATTCTAGTTGCGTTAGAAATCAGATATTTAGAGCTTTTTAACGATATATAATAGTTTATAGTGGGCATGAAATTGAAGCACAAATAATAGGTATCTTTAAACCCCAAAAACACTAACTGGGTAGCAAGTGTGATGTTAGTGCCACTAACTTTAGCACTAACGCCACACTTGCGTAAGTATGGTTAATGCCAGCACTAACGATGGCACCCGTGGACCTCAACTTGATTCACTTCTCTTTCACGGACCACCCAACCTCAAGCAAGCAAGCCCACAATTGTCAACCAATCAAGGCCACAAGAAGCATCTAGAATAGGAATTTTCATTTAATTGTAATTTGCTTTTAATTTCATTTCATTTTGTAATTTAGGAGAGCCTATATAAAGGACTTAGTTTCTACATTGAATTTATTCTGGATTGGAGGGGAAGTCCAGAATCACACACACACATTCCCTGGTACACACCACTGGGAGTGGGTCTTTGGACCCCTCCCCCCTCCCCCCTACCCTCTCCTTCCTTTTCTTTTCTTTTCTTTTCTTTTCTTAGTAGTAGTAGTAGTAGTTTAGTTTCAGTTTGTAATTTTCATTTATGGACTATGAAGTTTCAATTTCAGTTTTTGCATTCTTAATCTTCATATTTATTTTTCTGCACTTTCCTTCTTTTCTATTTGAATAGAGCAATGAAGAACTAACTCTTTTCATTGGGTTAGGGAGCTCTGTTGTGATTCAATGGATCAATAATAGTTCTCATTCTTCTTCCTCTTTCTTTTCTCTTGATTTGCTAGAAAGCTTTCGATCTTCATTCAATTGAACAATTGTCTCGGAAGAGAAATTGCTTATACTTTGATACATGCTTGGAAAGACAACTGGGGCATTCTAAGACAAAAGGGCAGAATGGAAATTTCACACTTCCAGAGGGCCCATCACTAGAGCACGTGCAAAGAAGCTCAAAGAGAGCTTTGGAAACTTGGCAACACTTATGCCTATGGAGTTACATCAAGTTCTAACCAAGGAAGAATGGGCAAGGCCCATTGGGCTAAGTCAGGACAGCAAGAAGCCCAATAATACTTTTCAAATTCAATAGAAGGCATAATTTATTATTAATTTTTGAATTTTTAGGCATTTATTTTCGTTTTTTGTTGTTGTTAGAGTTTGTTGGAAAATTTGATTTACTTTTGATTTGCTTAGTAATATTTTTAGGGATTTTAAATTTAAATTAAAACCTGATCTATTCTAATAAGATCAAATCTGATTTAAATTAGTTATCATATCTTTAGGATTTTAAAATTTAAATCAAATCTGATCTAATCCAATAAGATCAAATCTAATTTAAATTAGTTATCTTATCTTATCTTTTAGCTAGTTTGTTTGGGGTCTATTTAAACACCTTCTGGTGAGACAATTTACATAACTTTGATGAACAAATTTCAGTTGATTTTAAGCACATTTTATTGTGTGAAAAGTGAGGTGAGTGATTTGCTTCGCTTGTTGTATGAGGAAGATTGAAGGATCCAACACTAAGGTGATCTGCATGGTAGTTTCTTTCAGTTTTCATCCCTCTGATCTAGGTTGTCAAGGACAAGTTCTTTGAAGATCTAGTAGGAAATCCTTTTCGGTGACCTAGGTTGCTAAGAACAGGTATTTTAGAGGTCTAGTAGGAAAACCTTTATCTATCTTTTATATTTTTGCTATGTCTCTTTATGCCAATAAATTTCTCTTCTTGATGCCATTCTTTTCTTGCCCTCTTCCATTAGGATTTTAATACTTTGAATGTATTAAACCCCAATTAAATTCTTATCATCTGGTATCAGTTACAGGTTATAGGTAAATTCCTATTTATCTGTACGATCCAAAATTTTGTTTAGTCTCTTTATTTTTCTCTTCAATTTCTGCAAATTTACTTTAGAATTTCAAAAAAAAAAATGAAAATTTCTTCCTTAAATTCTGTTACTGCAATTTTTGTTTATTCAAGTTAAGCAAAAAAAAAAAAAAAAGAAGTAAAAAAAAACATTTAAAAAAAACATAATAAAAAAAATTAAATTTTCCCTTTGTTTTATCCTTTCAAAATTTCTTTGGGTTTCAATTAGGATTCAATTTTGCTAGTTTTTGTCATCCTAGTATCACTTTTTGTTTCCTTTGTCACATACTTTAATTGTCTTCTTGTCAAGTTGAACGTCTCTATCATTTAGATTATTTTAGTTTGGTGTCTCAATTCCTCATCTCCCAAAGTGCAACTTGTTAAAGTAATTCAAAAGTGAAAAAAGGCAAGGGTGGTGAGCTCAACAGAGGGTAAAAGCCACGTATTGAGTGAAACACGAGTGTCCTACTCCGAGTGATATACGTAAGAAGAGTGTTGTAAGGTCTTTTCTTTTACAGTTTCATTGATGGCTAACAATGAAGGGAACCCCGATCCACAACTAACTTTCCGCGTCGACGCACTTGCTAGCATCCTTACAAGGATTGAACAACGTCTTGATGACATGGATTTCCGAATTAACTCTTTTTCTCCTAGGCGAATAGCACGGTCACGAGAATCTGTTCATAACGATTCTACGGAGTCTGAGGAGGAGACTTCATCCAGATCCCGGCATCATAGATAACCAGCAATTGTTGATAATAACCTTAATGCTATCAAGATGTGCATCCCAAAATTTAAAGGCAGAAGTGACCCTGAGGCGTCCCTGGAATGGGAACGAAAGGTGGAGCTCTTATTTCAGTGTCATAACTACTCTGATGTGAAAAAGGTAAGACTAGCAGCTGTAGAATTCTCGGATTATGCCTTGTCTGGTGGGCCGAGCTGGACAAACAGAAGAGGCGGAATGGAAAACCACCAATTCTGTCCTGGGAGAAGATGAAGAAGGTCATGCGATAACAGTTTGTCCCTTCTTACTACTACAGGGAGCTACATCAATGGCTCCAATGATTATACCAAGGTTCTAAGTCTGTAGATGAGTATCATAAGGAGATGGAGATGCTGCTAATCCAAGCAAATATTGAGGAGGAGTTTGAGGCTACTATGGCACGTTTCTTGAGTGGGCTGAATCAAGACATTGCAAATATTGTAGAACATCACTCATTTGTGAATATGGAAGACTTGGTGAACCTAGCTATCAAGGTGGAAAGACAGCAAAAGGCAAAGGAACTGCGTAATTCTTCTAACTCTACTTCAAGGTGGGATTCGAGAGGTGCTAATTTCAGGGAGAAGACTGGATCCAAACCTACCGAATCAAAGGAGAAGCCTACAGAGCAGCATAGAAAGACGCACACGCCTAAACCTCCTGCACGACATTGTGATATTACCTGCTTTAAGTGCCACAGATTAGGCCATTTTGCTTGCAAGTGTCCAAATAAAAGGACCGTAGTCATTAAAGCAAATGATATTTTCTCAGAATCTGATAACTCAGATGGGTATGAGGACATGCCACATGCGGATGATGCTACAGATAATGAATATATAGTTGAGTATGCTGTTAGTGGAGAGACCCTTGTTACTAGGCAAATCTTAAATGTACAAGCCAAGGACGATCGTTTAGAATAGCGAGAGAACATCTTTCATACAAAAGTTTTATTGGGAGGTAAGGTTGGACTCATGATCATTGATGCTAGAAGTCATACAAACATTGCTAGCTCTACTTTGTTCACAAAATTGGGGTTGAAATGCACCAAACACCCTAACCCTTACAAACTGTTGTGGCTAAGTGATATTGGTGAATTGAAGGTTATGAAGCAAGCCCACATACAGTTCTCTATTGGGAGATATAGTGATGAGGTCCTTTGTGACGTGGTTCCCATGCAGGCTTGTCATCTACTCTTAGGCCGTTCATGGCAGTATGATAGAAGGGTGGTCCATGATGGTTTCATAAACCGATACTCCTTTACTTATCTTGGGAAAAAGATTACCCTTGCAGCTTTGACACCTGAAGAAGTGTACCTGGAGCAACTGAACATGCGTAAATCTACTAAAGAGTCTTTAGGATGTGAGAAAATTGAAAAACAAGAGGGTAAAGAGAGGGCTTTGAGAGACAAAACATGTTAGAAAAAGAGTCAGGGTCTGAGTGAAAAAGAGTTCTAAAAGAGAAAAATCTGTGGAGAGTGAGAGTGCTCACATAATATGTTTTTATGCAAAAGAGAGGGATCTGAAGTATGCTAGTTTGGAAAAAAAAAGCATTGATGTTGGTGCGATTTAGAGAGTCTTTACTTTCTACCATTGAAACTAACCATGACCTGCCTGGTGCTTTTATTTCACTCTTGCAGGAGTTTGGCGATGTCTTTCCAGATGAGATGTCCTCAGGTTTACCTCCGTTATGAGGCAATGAACATCAGCTTGACTTTGTCCCTGGATCAAGCATTCCTAACCGTCCAGCTTACCGGACTAATCCTGAGAAGACAAAGGAACTCCAACGGCAAGTCGAGGACTTTTTGGCTAAGGGTTTTGTGAGAGAAAGCATGAGTCCTTGTGCTGTTCCGGTACTGTTGGTGCCCAAGAAGGATGGATCATGGAGGATGTGTGTTGACTGCAGAGCTGTAAACAAGATTACGGTAAAGTATCACCATTCTATTCCTAGACTTGATGATATGCTTGATGAATTGCATGGTTCTGTTATTTTTACTAAAATAGATTTAAGGAGTGGTTATCATCAAATATGAATGAAACTTGGTGATGAATGGAAAACAACTTTCAAAACTAAATATGGTTTGTATGAGTGGTTAGTTATGCCATTTGGTTTGACTAATGCACCTAGTACACTCATGAGACTAATGAATCATGTTTTGTGAGAGTTTTTAGGTAAATTTGTGGTTGTTTATTTTGATGATATCCTTATCTACAGTAAATGTCTTGATGATCATATTTTGCATGTTCAATCTGTTTTAGAGGTACTTAGAAAAGAAAAATTATATGCTAATCTCCAAAAGTGCTCATTCTGTCTTAGTAAAGTCGTATTCCTATGCTTTGTGATAAGTTCTGCAGGGATTGAGGTAGATGACGAGAAGGTGAAGGCTATTAGAGAATGGCCCACACCTCAGAGTGTCTCTGATGTTAGAAGTTTTCATGGTCTTGCGGGTTTTTATCGGAGGTTTGTTAAAGATTTTTCTACTATTGATGCACCTTTAACTGAAATCATCAAGAAACATGTCAACTTTAAATGGGATCAGGAACAAGAACTTGCCTTTAACACCTTGAAAGAATTATTGTGTTCTGCCCACATTCTTATTTTACCGGATTTTTCTAAAACTTTTGAAATCGAATGTGATGCTTCCGGAATTGGTATAGGTGCTATTTTGATGCAGGAAAAGTGAGCAATTGCCTATTTCAGTGAGAAGTTGAATGGAGCCCATCTCAACTACTCAACTTATGATAAAGAGCTTTATGCCTTGGTGAGAGCTTTGGAAGTGTGGCAGCATTATTTGCTACCTAAGGAATTTGTGGTACATACTGACCATGAATCCCTCAAACACTTGAAGGCCAAGGGAAGCTGAACAAGAAACATGCAAAATGGATAGAATTCCTTGAATCCTTTCCATATGTAATCGCCTATAAGCAAGGTAAAGTGAATGTAGTTGCTAATGCATTATCTAGAAGGTATTCCTTAATCACAACCCTTACTTCTAAGCTGTTATGTTTTGAGTGTATGAAGGAATTGTATGCAACTGATTCTACTTTTGCCTCTATCTATGCTGCATGTGAACATAGTGCATATAACAAATTCTATAAGCATGATGGCTTTCTTTTTCGGGGTAATAGGACTTGTGTACCTACTTGTTCTATTAGGGAGTTACTTGTTCTAGAATCACATAGTGGGGGTTTGATGGGTCATTTTAGTGTGCATAAGACTTTGGATATTTTATCTGAGCATTTTTACTGGCCCCACATGCGTAAAGATGTTGAAAATTTTTGTGCTAAATGCATTGCATGTAAACAAGCTAAATCTAAGTCTTTACCACATGGTTTGTATACTCCTTTCCTGTTCCTGTGCATCCATGGGTTGATATTTCTATGGATTTTGTTCTTGGTTTTCCTAGAACTAGGAGAGGTCGAGATAGAATTTTTGTTGTGGTAGATAGATTTAGTAAAATGGCTCATTTCATTGCTTGCCATAAAACTGATGATGCCACAAATATTGCTGACCTATTCTTTAGAGAAGTTGTGCGCTTACATGGTGTACCCCAAACTATTGTTTCTGATCGTGATGTCAAATTCTTAAGTCACTTTTGGAAAGTTTTGTGGAGTAAGTTGGGAACAAAATTGTTATACTCAACTACTTGTCACCCTCAAACTGATGGTCAAACTGAAGTGGTAAATAGGACATTGGGAACCTTGTTGCGTGCTGTTGTTGGTAAGAATTTGAAAACTTGGGAAGATTGTTTACCTTTTATTGAGTTTGCTTATAACAGGACAATCCATTCTTCCACTGGTTTTTTGCCCTTTGAACTTGTCTATGGTTTTAATCCTCTAACTTTCTTAGATTTAATGCCTTTACCTTTGAGTGATCTTATTAGCTTAGATGGAGCAAACAAGGCTGAGAAAGTTAAAGCAATACATGCAAAGGCTCGTGACCTAATTGAGAGGAAGAACAAAGCCACGGCTAAAAGGATTAACAAGAGCCGAAAGCATATAGTCTTCGAACTAGGAGATTGGGTTTGGGTACAATTGAGGAAGGAAAAATTCCCTACTCAGAGGAAGTCTAAACTTGATGCTTGAGGGGATGGCCCATTCCAAGTGCTTGAGAAGATCAATGACAACACCTACAAGATTGACCTACCAGGTGAGTATAATGTCTTTGCTACTTTCAATATTTCTGATCTCTCTCCTTTTGATATGGACACAGATTCGAGGACAAATCTTTTTGAGGAAGGAGGGAATGATACATGCTCAGAAAGACAACTGGGGCATTCTAAAACAAAAGGACATAATAGAAATTTCACACTTCTAGAGGGCCCCATCACTAGAGCACGTGCAAAGAAGCTCAAAGAGAGCTTTGAAAACTTGGCAGCACTCATGCATATGGTGTTACATCAAGTTCTAACCAAGGAAGAATGGGCAAGGCCCATTGGGCTAAGTCAGGACAGCAAGAATCCCAATAATGCTTTTCAAATTCAATGGAAGGCATACTTTATTATTAATTTTTGATTTTTAGGCATTTATTTTTGTTTGTTTTGTTGTTAGAGTTTGTTGGAAGATTTGATTTACTTTTGATTTGCTTAGTAGTATTTTTAGAGATTTTAAATTTAAATCAAAATCTGATCTAATCTAAT